>NC_043700.1:133484842-133511318 GCF_006229205.1 Suricata suricatta
CCCGCGACCGCACCCCTCCTCCCGCCCCTCCCCCGGCCTCCGGGCTCCACCTGACCGCCGCCAGAGGCCCCGGGAGAAGCCCGCCTCGCCCCGCGGCCGCCCTGGCTCCACCTCTGCAAGCTGGGGCCGCTGCCCTCCGCTTTCCCGGGAGCCCAAGCTTCCCCACCCTCGTCTCCCAGCGTCCTCGCACCGAGACCTGATCCCTCGGTTTTCACTTCTCCTTCTCCTGCGTTGCGTTCCGCAGATTTATTGCAATGCTTATTTTGTTGGAGGCACTGTGGATACAAAGATTAGACTGTCCCAGCTCCCAAGAAGCTCAGGCCTGGAACGGAGGGCGAGCTTTCAACAGTCCTATCAGGTAGATACGGGTTTCCCAGGTATTAGGAAGTAGAGTTCCTATGAAACTTTTCCTAAGCCAAAATGGCATGAAGTGA
The DNA here is from genome assembly GCF_006229205.1 of Suricata suricatta. Classification (NCBI taxonomy): domain Eukaryota; kingdom Metazoa; phylum Chordata; class Mammalia; order Carnivora; family Herpestidae; genus Suricata; species Suricata suricatta. Next base: position 133,485,277 of record NC_043700.1, read on the forward strand.
AGAAGCAATCACCGTTAATTTATATGAAAAAACTTTTGAGTATTCCCAGATTCTGCCCCGCCCCCTGCTCCTAGTAACCTCTTAGGCTTTTCTGATATCTGAGACACATCTTGCCAACAGATGCACAAAATAAATGGAGATGAAGCACATGTGCTCATAGATATAGTTCAAAGCTATGGAGACTTGCTGCTGAGATGCTCAGAGTAGTTCTGGGGTCAGGAGCTTGGGAGGCTGGGCGGAGGGGGTTACTCTGGCTTGGGGGTGTCCACTCCCTCCCTCAATAACGGCGATGCAAAACAAATGCTGAAGACTGCTTTTGTTTTTGCCTTTTTACTGTCTTCTTTCAGTTAGCAAAAACAGGTACTAATAGTATTGGTATTTGGTGACATCGAAGTGGCCTAACAGGAACTTTGGAAAATCAAGGGACACCTGTACTGTTATTATTCCCCATTTTATAAATGAGGAACCTAGACAGAGAGCTTATGTGACTTAAGCAAGTCACACAGGGAGGAAATGGCAGAACTTGACTTTTGAACCCAGGTATTGTAGTGGCCCTTTGCTAAGCTTATTGGCTGTCTAGTATGAGGAGGAGAACCACAGGCTTGGGGAGATAATAAGGAGAAGGGCATTCTAGGCATCTGGAAGAAAAACAAACAAACAAACAAAGGAGGCTAAAAATGAGAGCCCTGGTTGAATTGAGGGAATTGTGAGTTGTGTGTTGAAGAATGTAGTAGAGAACACTAGAAGCTACCATTGGTTGAGTATCAGGCATTGGACGAAGTGCCTAAGTGCATCCCCTCTTTTATTTCAAGGCCACTCTAGGAGGTACTCTTTTTATCACAATTTGCAAAAGAGGAAACTGAAGCTTAGAAAGGCCAAGTGATGTACGCAAAGTCTAAAAAGTGTCATAACCGGGACTCAGCACTCAGGTGCCTTTCCTCTGGCCAGGGCTGAATCTTGAATGACACACTTCGGGTATTTGGGCGTAATTTAGCAGTAGGGATTTCACAGTCCCTAGTCTCAGCTTTCCCATTAGTGAAACGCAGCTGAAAGAGCAGAACTCCCCAGCAAAGGCCTGAGGGCAAAAGCCAAGGATGAAGTTCAGGAGAGAACAGGTGCCCTTTCCCAGAGAGAAGCAGGTGCTGCTCTAGGATGGAGACAATTCTAGGATTTGTTCAAGAGTCAAAAGTAAACAATGCCCAAGAGGGCTGGGAACAACCTGAGGTAGGAACAGTCAAGAAGAGCGGTATCTTAGTCTGTTCAGGCTGCTATACAGGCTACCACATACTGCATGGCTTATAAAACAAAAATACTTCTTTCTCACAGTTCTGGAGGCTGGGAGGTCCAAGATCAAGGCTCCAGCAGGTTTCATGTCTGATAAGAGCCCCCTTCCTAGTTTATAGACAGTTGTCTTTTTGCTGGCCAAAAGGGCTAGAGAGTTCTCTGGGTCACAAATATAAGGCACAAATCCCATTAATGACAGCTCTGCCCTCATGATTTAATCACCCCAAAGGTCCTGCCTCCTAATACCATTGCTTTGGGGGGTTAGGATTTTAACATACTAATTTTGAGAAGACACAAACATTCAGACCCTAGCAAGCATCTAACAACAACTTCCACAGTCTCTTCTTAAAATGTTACTATATAGGGGCATCTAGGTGGTTCTCAGTTAAGGATCTGACTCTTGATTTCAGCCTAATGCATGATCTCATGGTTTGTGAGTTTGAGTCCACACTGGGCTCTGTGCTTACAGTGGGGATTCTGCTTGGGATTCTCTCTCTCTTTCTGAAAATAAATAAACTTTTAAAAAGTTACTATATAAAATTTTAATTGTGAAATACTTTAAAGATACCAACAAGAATAAATGATATTATAATAATATTGACTACCTGTGTACTCATCACCCAGCTTTATCAAAGCTTAAATGTCATATTCATTTAGAATGAATATTTAAAAAGATATTTTAGAGATATTTTAAAAGATAAATGGATACAGTTGGTGTTCCTTTTGTGCTGTTTCTGATCCATTTGCCTCCCTCTTTCTCCAGAGATAACCCAACAATAAACTCTGTTATTTTTTTCTGCATGTTGTTATACTTGATTCAAAATATTGATATAGCTATAAGTATTATGGAATACTAATTAGTAGGTTTTTCAACTTAAATGATATGGTGATGTATATACTTCCACTGGCTCTTTCTGTTCAGACTAGCTATCTAGTAGCTAGGCATTCTTCCATTGTACTGCTGTATTGTATTTCATTTAATGACTGTATCATGGTTAATTCATCATTCTTCTGAGGAAGGATATTACATTGTTTCAATATTTTTCTACTATGTATAATTCTGCAGTGAACATTATTGTACATAGTTTCTTGTTCACAGGTGTTTGGGTTAATGACATTATCATTTGAAAATGAAAAGAAAGAGAAAAAACACTGGACTGTTGGGTACAAGAAGCAGGAGGTTCCTAAAAGAAGGTGTGAATAGCCTTGCAGATTAGATTACTAACTAGTAATCTAATTAGTTTTTAAATGGGACAATATTGTGAAAAATTGTATGATGGTGGGCAAATGTATCAGCTACTACTGCCATATGCTATATGACCAACCATCCCAAAATTCAGGGGCTTGAAAGAAGTCATTTATTCTCTTAGAACTGCAGGATGGCTGATATGGCTCTGTTTCATGTGGGCATTCTGGGTCCAGGCAAGATGGTCACAGCTTCCTGGAGGAAGGTCTTCCGGCCATGTCAGAGTACAAGAGGGCACACTCAACTGCACAGATGCTTCCGAAGCCCTTGCTTGTATCCTGACTTCTAACATCCTATTGGACAATAGGATGGACAATTCTATTGGGTGGGACGGGTTGGGTGGGCAGGGGATAATTCTGAACAGTAACCTAACCCATGTTAGCAGTATACAGAGAGGTGTTGAGGAGAGGTTGGGAACTTCCAACACGGCCAAGCTTTGTCAAATGGAGCAAGGACAGCTAGAGAAGCTCCTACATCCAATATCCAGGCCTGGGGAAATATGGAAGGTCTCAAGATCCCAGGAAAGTGTTAGGCGTGGAAATAAGACTTTCCTAGGAACAAGAGCTCAACCAATACATCATCAAGTATTATTTTGGTATTTGGAACAACAAAATAATCCACAGTTTAGCTAATCTTTTTTAAGCACCAGTTATATGCCAGTCACTGTTCTAAATGTGTTGCGTGCATTATTTTATTTAACTTTCACCCCAACCAAATGAGGTAGGCTCTGTTATGTATTATTTCTAAGAGTTGAATAAAACATGCAGTGTCAGTAAGATCCTGGGCCAAGGTCACATAGCCAGTAAATCATGTATTTAAGGTTCAAACCCAGTAAACCTGCTCCAAAGCCTATCTTAATTATTACAGGTATATATCTACACATAATGCTGAGAAGTTGACCCCAGGGGATCCCTTGGGAATGAGGGGTAATCTAGCAGGTAATCTAGGTGAAACTATTCTTCTCTATGTTCAAAAGCTCTACAGCTATAGTCACATTCTCTAACAACAGAAACTGCCATTATTCATGACCCCTTGTTACCTCTGTAGACAGGGAAAGAAAGATAGAGTAAATGCCCTTTACAGGTCCCTTCCTTTTCTGGAAGTAAATTATTCAACAAAAGAGCCCATGTGCAAAATGTTGGTTGACATGCAGCAGCAGGAGAGGGGCAGATGGTTTAAGTATTCTGACTTTTGTGGTTAAAAATTCTGTACCAAATTATGATGGACATATATGGTAGGCAAAATAATGGCCCCAAATACTCCCTGAAAACTGTAAATATGTTATGATACATGGCAAGGGAGAATTATGGTTGCAGATAGAATTAAGGCAGCTAATTAGCTGACCTGCATATAAACAGATTATCCCGGAATATCTAGGTGGACCAAATGTGATCACAAGGGTCCTTCTATGGGAAAGAGGGAAGCAGAGAATCTGAGCAGATTCTGAGCACAGAGAAAGAGCTCAGTGAGAAAGGCTCAACTGGTCATTGCTGGCTTTGAAGATGGAAGGGGGTGATGATCCAAGGAATGCAGGTGGCCTCTAGAAACTGGATGCATCAAGGAGATGGATTCTCCCTAGAAGCCTCTATGTGGGGTGCAGCTTGCCAACACCTTGATTTTAGCCTAGTGAGACCCATTTTGGAATTCTGATCTCCAAAACTGTAAGAAAATAAACTTGTGTTATTTTAAGCCACTAAATTTATAGTAATACGTTACAGTAATACGTAACAACTACAGCAGTCCTGGGGGCATGACCTACACTGGATGCTGTTTGCTTCTAACAGGCAGTGCTGTTAGATCCTCCTTTCATAGCCAAATAGTAATTGAATAAATATGGTCACTGCTAAGAAACTTTCTTTTCTTTAATGTTTGGTTTATTTTTGAGAGAGAGAGAGGAAGACAGCATGAACAGGGGAAGGTCAAAGAGAGAGGGAGACACAGAATCCAGAGATAGTCTCTAGGCTCTGAGCTAGCTGTCAGCAAAGAGCCTGACGCGGGGCTCGAACTCACAAACCATGAGATAATGCCCTGAGCCGAATTCGGACACTTAACTGACTGAGCCACCCAGAAGCCCTCAGTCATTGCTAAGAAACTTTAAAAGAGAAAAGGAGTAAGTAGTTCAACTTCCTTAGTTAATGAGCTTTCTTAAAATGGTTACAAGGTTTAGGGGCACCTGGGTGGGTCAGTCAGTTGAGTGTCCAACTTCCACGCAGGTCCTGATCTCGTAGTTTGTGAGTTCAAGGCCCACATTGGCTCACTGCTGTCAGGCAGAGGTGAGTAATGCCTGGTCTCATTCATGGTCTTATTTCACACTTACTAACCAGTTTAGCTTCGGTGTGATTTGCTTTATTTTGCAACTACAGAGACAGACTCAGAAGGCTTCAGTAACATTCATGGGGTGTGGGCCACACAATCAGGAAGCAATAGGGCTGGGTTTACATCCAGAAGGAAATGAGTAACAGGTGGTGTTAAGGTCCGATTTTAGTTTGTTTCAGGGTTTAACCTCTTTGGTTTCCAGATGGCAATGTTTATTTATATACTTTTGAGAGAGAGAGAGAATGCACACATGTGAGTATGAGCAAGGAAAGTCAGAGAGAGGAAGAGAGAAAATCCCAAGCAGGCTCCGCTCTGTCTGTGCAGGGCCTGACCCGAGGCTGGAACTCACAAACCTGAACTGAAATCAGGAGTCACAAGCTCAGTCAACCAAGCCCCCCACCTGCCCTTCAGGATACACTCTAACCGTTTTGTGAATGTTTCTCATTGTAACAACTCCATGGTTACCACCTTTTAGACCAGAATCCTGCTACAGCATGATTATAAAGCTAATATTTTTTTCTTGAGAGGATGAATTTTCTCAGAAGGAAAAAAATGTTGGATGATAATAATGATACATATTAGGATCTCAGAAACCAGGTTTCTAGTCATTCAGAGAAAGAACCCAGGAAGATTACTTGATGACATTTTCACCATTCTGAATACATAGAACTACCTTATAGTTTTAGAAGCTAATTTTCCTACATCACCTTTTCCCGCTCTAAATAGAACAATTTGTGAGTCAACTATAAGATTTCAAAGCAAAGTTATTGAGGTATATTTAAAATATATGGTAGAATGGGAGGCAAAACCTAACAGAGGTGGATTTAGGTGAAGGAGTGGTTGTTGGTATTAAATATGTTTGCTCTCAGCGTGGTGTGCTGAGCTGGCTTGACTTCCAAAAGCGAATTGCTAGATTTTTAGAAATTTTCAAGCAAACACAACCGTTATTAAACATTATATTAAACACAACTCAATAAAGTATGTTAAAAACACAGATACCCAAACTTCCTAATTATTTTACATTTTACTATTCTTGGTGTTTTCGAGGTGGTTTACATCCATTGCATCTGCGTAGTAGAAATGCTGTATAAAATTGTGTTCCTGAATATTGCCGCCCAACTCTATGTTCATTGAAATTTGGTGGTAGGTGGAGCATCTACACCAGAAAAGCCAGCCCATGCTGCAAATCAGGCCTCTTTGTAACTCCAAATGCTGGCTGTAAAACATTTATTGGCATGCCATTGACAACAATGGGCAAATTTAAAATGAAGACATGATTTGAGTTCGAGTGCTTCATTGTCTTTGATATATATTTGAAAACTAAGGACTATATAAGAGTTCTGAAACAGCGTATTCAAAGGGTTTGATGAAAGAATTTTAAAAAGGGACTATTTACAAAGTGTAGGCAGGGTTAAGTTAAAGGAATCCACAGAGATGAGGAAGCCCCTAGGATTAGGAACAGGACGAAATCACTAGCACCTTTACTCTTGCAGGGCTGTGTAAAGAGACAGGGATGGTGGTATTAGAACTGTTTAAGCGCTGGACTGTGGAGGAGGGGGCGTGGCTCAGCAGGGAACCAGCCAGAACCACAGCAAGGCAGCGGGGAGTAGGTGTGAGATAGAGACACACCTTAACTTCTCTCGAATTGGTGTCTCCATTTGGCCAGTGTCCACCAGAAGGTTGGTTTCCAGGAGCACAAATAGGGGAGAGAACCAGAGTGGAGACAGAAGCAGAAGAAAGGGACTTCTGTGAGAGTCACTAGTATTGAGCCCTGGTTCATTTTGGACACATTTCCTTAGTAGGATGTTTAAGGGAGACAGCTTGAGACTGGTTTTTTAACAATTTATGGAAATTCTCCCTAAGAGTGGGATTCTGGTAAACTTTTATAACTAATTGTCTTGGAACTTGGTGGATTTGAACTGAAATAAGCCAGGGGTAAAACTGCTAGTTTTTGTTTGTTTTAGAGAGGGTTGTAAAATGGATTTATTATATTGTATTGATCAATGACAAACTTTTTCATGACAAGCATTAAGTTATAGGAGCTTTGGGCCATATTAAAATACCAGTTTGTGCAGGCCTTCTGGTAAAGATCTGAAACCCTCGTTTACATATGGAAACTTTCAAAGGAAATCACCCAGGACAATGACCGACAACTATCTCACAGGGCTGTCATGAGGACCAAGGAAGTAGAAAATGTAGAAGAGTCACTGCTCTTAGTTGCCAGATGTGCCCAATGTGTTAGTGGATAGTGTCCCCACTTACTAGTGATTCTCAGGACACGATTCTAAAAGGCTCCTAGTTAGAGTTCTCTCAGGCTCATCTGGGGACAGAATCTCTATTACACATCACGAGGTTTTAATATTAGGCCAAGACATACAAGACAACTAATAGTGGACTATTTTTTACCTACGAAACCAACAATTCTCTGGGGTTGAACCTGATGAGATATTCTCTGTACTATGTTTCTTCAAAACCCTCATCTGTGAGGTATTGCAAAATCTAAATAAGAACTCAATTTCTGCCACTTACCCCCAAGTTTATTTCTAAAGTGTATGCCTATGAAATTTCAGGTCTCAGGAAGCATTTTCTTAGCCAATCCTAATGATTCGTAGTTTGGTTCCTGATACAGCTTCTCCTGGGGCCTGAGAGAAATGTGCCCCAGGGCTCAGAGCCTGTTGTCAGGCAATGGACAATCACCGGAAACCGCTAGGAAGTGAAGTTTATATTATAAGCCCCAGCAGTATCTAAGGAAATCCCAGGCCAAGTTGTACCCTCCTTTCCCCAGATTTCATGAAAACATGCTCTCTCAAGTCTTGCTGAGTTTGCAAATGTGCCATAAAAAGGTGCCAACGAGGCCCTGCCGGTCAAGTCATTGGCAGTATTTTTGGTTTTTTATATAAAGCAGCTTCCCAGAGGGAACAGGCACACAAATGCACAGGCTCCTAGAACGCCCAGTCTGGGCTCACTTGCCTTCCCACGCTACCATTTTCCCAATCAACTGATTTGAGCCTTGGTCATCTCCAGGGTGAGTGAGGGATACTTAACAAATTTGGGGGATTGCATAACAGGACATAGCCATTTTCACACTCTATCAAATATCCTGAGAAGGTTTGGTTGTAATAAAGTCAGTGTAAATAATCATCTTATTGTCTAGCAAATGGAGAGTTTATTCCTTTTGGTACTGGGGTTTCAACTGATGGCAGAAGATGAGCACTGATGATCTGGGCTGTGCAATTTATTCTTCATCTTGCTCTTGGCATGGTTAATATATGTCTCAGATTCAACCCCTTCAGGCAGGTGTTCTCCAAAACACTTTGCCTCAAACTTCAGGATGATTTTGCCATCTCAAAGGCAATGTCTTATATTAATGAGATGAATAATCTAAAAAGAACATGGCAAAAACAATGCAACCAGTCTGTCATTTATTAATACAAATGTATATAGTGGCATATGCTACTGGAGAAATCAGAAATTCATAACACACAAGTTGGTATTAGAAATACAAAAATCATTTGAGTCAAGAAATCAGGTCGACAGCACCACAAATGTTTCACTTAGTCTGAGCATGTGTGTCGTATCCAAGAATAACAAACAGCTACAGGACACTAACCCCGAATATCATACGACCATGCAAACACATTCCAACACCACTCCCACACCCAACAATAGGAATCTGAGGTTGGTTCCAGGACGCCCCGGGTCATAAAAGGGCAGAAAAAAGGTGCAACTCTTCTTTCTTTCAACCTTCACAGCCAGCGGGTGAGAGCAAAGAGCCACCCCTGAGGGGTTTTTGTTCCTTCTCACCTAAAGGCATGGTATAAAGGATTAGTAAAACACACGCATTAGTGAGCAAGTAAGAGAAATCGAAAGGAAGGTTTGGACGGAAATACAATCCCACGTCAGTCACCGAATTATCTGATTCCTACTATGAAATATAAAACATAAACAAAAGAAAAAGCTGTATCAAAGGAGGAAATCCCAGCTTCAAATTTGTTAACACTTTCTATTTAATAAGTGTGCATCCATTAGAGAAGTATCAGCATTTGAAAACAAGGGCCTATAGAGGGGGAAGCGTAGGAAGGAAGGGAGGCAGGAAGAGTCCAAGGCTTTCCTCCCACACCGGGAGTTCACGATCTCAAGGTTCCCACAGGATGCTGTCCCAGTCACTCCAGGCCACATACACAGAGGCTAAGAGCACTTGGAGGTCTCAGTCTTTTTCCTGCATTAGCTTCACGCTGCCACACATCTGCATTCTTCCCATGCATGTGTCCTACTTCATAGTGGAAGGGATGTGCAAGAAGGATATTTGAGCAAATGAAACGGTGCTGCTTTCATGTGTAAGCATTCTGGCAACTAGGAACAATAAATAACAGGCCAAATCAAAAGTTGCTCCACAAATGAGAGGCTTCCTGTCCCTTGCAGGATTAGCACTAACCTTCTAGGTTGCTCTGGAGACGATGATTCCACCCTGGCTGATGAGCTCTCCAGCCACGAGATGCCAATTCTGGATGTTCATGAGGCTGATAACAAAAGTTCTGCCCCAAATTGCCCAAGCTGGTGTCGACTAGCATGTGACCATTCAGCAGTTTCAGGCTGTGGACTCACCTCAATCCATCCTCTCCTGAAAACTTCACTCACCTCAGAAAGCCAAGTCAGACTTTCCTCTAAAATCTGCTCTGCTCTGGAGGCGGATTCATAGTTTCACCTTCCGCTAGTACTTTATTATGATTTTTCTATTCAATCCTCCTTAAGACCATTGTTAGATTCATGCCTATGTCAAGTGGTGCTTTTTGTCCCAATGAGATTACTTTATAATCCAAGCAGAAAAGGCAGTTTTAGGGTTTTTTTTTTTCCCTCTTTATCTTCCCTTGTGATATTGCCACCATCGTCTCTCACGTCCCCTTCCTGGATTTATTCGTCTACCATTCACCCATGATGCCATTCATTTGCTTAGCAACAAGTATTTCTGGAGTGCTTGTTATGTGCAAGGCACTGCTGAAGAACCAAAGGCACAGTTTACAGGGTCCTTTTCTCAAGATCTTAGAGTCTGGTAGAGACGCCTAAAACCTTTCATGGCTCAATCTTCTAGCTTTTAGAACCGAAGTGTTTGCAGTTTGGAATGTTCTCAAAGGGCTTGGGTCATTCTAATACAAATATTACGCAGTGCGAATGCTCTATTATTTGCTCATGATTATGGCTTGCCATGCAACAGGAGAGAACACGTCTTTTCCTCCTTGGTGATGAAATTGTGCCTTCATTTCAAAACAACATGACACGCATGCTTATGTTTTTGCCAGTAAGGCAAAAGCAAACAGGAAACACAAAAGCAAGCCATGTGCACACTTCATACAAAATCATTAAGCTGCACTTTGAACACGAAATCATTTTAAAGCCACGTGTTTATGGCCTTGTCATGTGTTGGTGTGGCAAAATAAATGCCTGAGCTACCAGAAAAGAACCCCTGCCCCCAACAAGAAATCTCTGAAAACCCATACGGGGATCGGTGCCTTCATCTGCTATGAGGGTTGGTACTTTCTCTGTTGTGAGTACTAGTTGGCCTCTATTAACTCAGATTTCACTGAGCTGAGCTTTCTCCTAATCTGTTTTATTCAAATGAATCACTTACTTTTCTGAAACCCTCACAAAATAAAAAACTCACAGCTAGCAAAGTACACAGGGCTGTCTCTTACTGGATTGGGCAACGACGGGCAGCAGGAAAGTGTGGTGGGGTTTTAAGCATCCACAGCTATGGGGAATAAAAAGGCCAGCTGCACTGATCTTGTTTTGCAGTGTTCTTTGTCAGGCAGGATGTCCTCATGTGTCCTTGGTGCAGTGTAAACCAGTCAGGTTCAGGGATGTCCCCCTGGGCCTTGGGTGCAGTCCACCACTAGTATGTTTGAGGTGCTTGTCAGTCTCCCCTTCCCCCGGGGTTTCAGTCTGCCCTTCTGTAAGGGGGGAGGTTCTGCAGTGCCAGATACTTGACAGGTGGGGGAGAGGGGAGGGCAGGGCAGGTACTGTGGTTTCTCCCTGCAAGTTGCGGAATAGAGCTCTCCTCTAGAGCACCTTGAAACCCCCAGATAAAAAGGCTCTGGACTCCCAAAGGAGAGTTAGAGCCCATGGAATGCAAGCTGTCAAGCAGATACAATGAGCAAATGTATAGGTTGTGCTGATTAGCAGAATTCTGAATGGAATCTGAGTGTCAGCAATCCAAACTCTGCTGTCCACAGGCCTAGGAAAAGCCCAAGTAGAAGAAAGCTGGAGGTGGGGAAGAAACTAAGGGCCCTGAATGTCCCCGCCCCTGCCCTGCCGGAGATCTACACCACACATCTCCCAGTCTGTTGAATTCCATCAGCTAGCTGAATAGTCTACACCCTGCCTAATACTGACATACTTGCTTTCTGCGAGCAGCCTTACGGAAGGAGCGGTCTGTGGCTGCTGACACTGTTAAAGGGAGCCACCAAAAGGAGTCTGCTCCAAACCTCTGGGGTCTCAGTGGTTCTTTGTTTAATGAGGTAGCTCAGTTGTGAGTCGATGCATGTGATGTGTGCCTCCCACCACTCAAAGCTATAGTCTTCCCTTTTTAATCTGCGAGATTATAAAAATACCGTCTCTTCCCCCTGTTTTATAAAAATGATTTTAGAAAAAAAATACACATTGGTCTCCCTTGTTACACTTCTGTTCCATCTTGTAAATTGTTGTGAACTCTGACTTCCAGATTCAATTTTTTTACTTTAGCACCTTTGAATGCATAAGCCCCCTCGGGGTCACTCAGTAGGTTGACATTCCGCACGGTGCAGTAGTGCCTGTTCACGTTCTTCTCCACCCTGTCTGAGCTCCTCTTAGACACATCCACGTTGGTGTTCAGAGGGTATTCCTCCAAAATGTCCTCTGGGGGCAGTTTCTTTCTCTGCTTCTGGCATTTCCTGGTGATGAAACAAGCCACCAGAAACACCAGAAGTAGAAGCATGATGGCGGCAAGGGCACTGCCTATTGAGGCCCCAGTTTGGGATAGAGAAGCAGCTACAACTGGCTCGTGCATCTCAAGACTCAGGGACTTCATGTTGGTGCCATTCTTGACTTGGTCCCCTTCATTGTCATAGATGAGAGAATCGTCAAGGCTTAGATGGCCACTGGGGTTCACCAGGTCTCTCCGGTTGCGCCTCAGAGGGGCTGTGAGAGAGCGCTGGACCCGAGGCCCTGCCATGGTGTCGGGGCCAATGATGTAGATCACCTGGAGATACCACTGGTGTCCTGCTTCCACCTGCAGGAGGAGGGAAACAGACACAAACTGAACACGTCACTGCTGCCCACAGATCACTCCTTCAGAGAGGAATTGGAAAGGGGCACTTGGGTGGCTCCATCCCTTTAAGTATCTGACTTTGGATTTTGGCTCAGGTCATGATCTCATGGTTTGTGAGTTTGAGCCCCTCAATGGAGTCTACACTGATGGTGTGGAGCCTGCTTAGGATCTCTCTCTCTGAACCTCCCCTGCTCATGCTCTCTCTCAATAAATAAATAAATAAACAAATAAATAAATAATAAATAAATTTTAAAAAGAGAAAGGAAATGGAAAGATAATTACCATCACATGCCTTGATAGATAGTTTCAAGAAAAGCATTAGCAGCGATTGGTAATCAAGAATTGAACTAAATATTATAGGTTCCATTTTATTTCCAAATTAGAGTGATCGTGGACCAGCTATTCACATTCTGTTCTGTTTCCCTGTGTAGGGAATAGCCCTAAGCATTTATCTTTCATGGTTTTTTTAGCTAAATAAATACTTATGATTTGTTGGTCTTTATAGACTGAAGTGAAGCAATAGTATTAAGAGCCATATTTATTCCCAGTGACCTTCAATGGCGTGTTATGCTAACTTATTATTTATTGATGAACTTCAGCTAAAATAGAGTCGTTCAACAAATATCTGCTAAACACCTACTCTGTGCAAAATATGCAGATACATGACAAAAATGTCCTAAATCTGAACACTTCTGGGATCTGGATGATCCCCTGAATGGTTAAACCACCATGTATTTTATTGCCATATCATCTGCCCCCATTGAAAGCCTCCATGGTTTGAACTAACTTCTGAAGAGTGGCAATAGTTCTGAAACCCCAGGTCATAGATTGCTACTACTCAGAGATAGAAAAAGTTCATGTTTATTACTGGGATTGAGAGTACTTTTGCTTATCAAATATTAGTACTTCTTGCCATTCTAAATTGCTATACTGTATTTATGATTTTGTTAAATGTTTTCGACATGCCTGTGAAGATCAGCTGGTGAGGCACACGGCCAAAAAGGCAAGTGACAGAAAAGAATTTAGGAAAAACCAGAGTACCATATGCACCCCTGTTGCATACACTGACAAGTGACAGCATGCAAATTAAGGAATTTGATTATTGCTGTGGTCCACTGGGAGAGATGGTGAAAGTTTGCAGTGAATGATAAGTTTAACGTCAATAAAAAAAGGCCCACCGGCAAGAATGCTAAAAAAGAGACTAACAGTCCAGAGATAATATCATCTTCCTTTTTATAACTTTTACAGTGGCCTTGGTCCTATACTTCTACATTTCTCAGCAACTCACCTTATAGAGTGCATCCACTTTCAGAGTAAATCCATCCACACCTGGCATGCTACTGACCACATGGAAATCAGGCAACTCAGAAGCAAAGTGGGCCTCAAAGGGCACATCATGGAAGTACTTATCAGTGACCTCAGGCTGACTGCGGTCCTAGAATTTCAGAAAAAAGAAACATGAGGTTTAGAAAGATAGAACCACTGAACTGGCAGGTGGCAGTCTTTGCGGGGAGAAAGGTACTCTCCACTCCAGCCTCGGGTTAGGTCAGGAGACCATGTGTAACAGAAGTTCTTTCCTTAATCAACCACTGCCCTCTTCAAGGAAGGATACTTGGTGGCTTCAGTGATCTCAATGCCCAAAGACTGGGATAGTCTAAAAAAATAATTCTTAAGCCATTTGGTTTCAGGACCCCTTACACTTAAAAATCAAGAACACCAAGGGGTACTCTGGGTGGCTCAGTTGGGTGAATGTCTAACTCTTGATTTTGGCTCAGGCCATGATCTTGTGGCTCATGAGTTTGAGTCCTGCATTGGGCTTTGTGCTGGTGGCACAGAGCCTGCTTGGGATTCTCTTCTTTTCCCTCTCTCTTTGCCCTTCCCTGGCTCATGTGCTCCCTCTCTCTCCCTCTCTCTCTCTCTTTCTCAAAACTACATAAATCAACCAACCAACCAAACAAACAAGGACACTAAAAGTCTATCAATATTTACTCTCTTAAATTTAACACTGAAAATTAGAAAATACTAATTTACTAATTAATTTTAAAGTGGCAATGGAAAAACCCATTGCATGTTAACATAAGTAACATTTATTTTTTTTTTAGGAAAAATACCTATAGTCATTCCTGTCTCCTTAAAAGAAACCTGGCATTGTTTTACATTTTTGCAAATCTCTGGAAAAGAACTAGATTCTAAAATCTTCTTTTATACTGAACCAGTTGTAATATGTTATTTTGGCCGAAGTATATGAAGAAAGTTTGACCTCATACAGATGTGTAGTTGGAAAAGGGAGGAATGTTTTCATAGCTTTTTCAGATAATTGTGGATATTTTGTTTTGATACTACATCAAACTTGGTAAGTGGTATTTTTAAGAGGTTAGTTATAATGGGGAATTTGAAACCATATCAATAAACCTTTCATACTGTCTATATTCATGAGGGAATTATTGTGAAGAAAAGCAGGTATCATCATATTATTATGAAAGTAGTGTTGACCTTGTGGATTCCCTGAAAGAGAATCAGGGATATTCAGAGGTTGTTGGTCCATACTTTGAGAAACACTGGCCTTGATTTTCCTTTTCCTGGGACATTAATAAGAGCTTGACTTGTTACCCACCATAACCATCACTGTCGGTAGTATGTAGTAGCGTTTGGCTGACCAGAGAGAAACAACAACAATATGTATCGAGAGAATACCATCAAGAGTGGGGTCCTGTCTGCTTAGGCAGAATTCACAGCTGAGGAAATCAACTTGAGTGTCAGCTGTTGAATGCAAGTAGTTAGCATACCAGCAGCAGAAATCTGTGTTTTAGGTGTTTGTTGGGCTGAATGCATCCATACTGTGGCCCCTCATTGTAGATTGTCCCCGTGGGATCAAAGAAAGGCACATAGCCATCCTTGCCGGTACAAAGATAGACTTTTTCCAGCTGGAGTTTGTAAGCAGAATTAAGGTTTTGTTCTGGATTCCAAAGTACTCGGCCATATAGGATTTGCCCTGGAAAGATCAAGAGGCATTAACTAGGTCAGACTTTAAGAGTAAACAGAAAGAAATGTCAAGGGTAGGAAGGATTTAACACACTCCCTTAGAGTCAAAAGTACCTCTACGAAGAGCTCTATGATTCCGTGTGTCCCTGAAATACTTATTCATTCATTTACAGCTTTTTTCATTCAACAAACGTTAATTAAGCACGTAAGGTGTGTCAAGGACTGTTACACAAAGCGGGAAGCAAAGGTGAGTCAGATCCAGGGGAGAGGTCAGAAATACAACCTAACCAATTGCTAAAAATAGCTAACATGTATCAAACTCACACTATTTGCTGGGTATTATACTAAGTTCTTCCCATACAAGAACTCATGTAGTGCTCACAACTTTAGAGATGAGGAAGTTGCAGCACTGAGTGGTTAAGGGACTTGAAGTTCACAAAGCTAGTAAGTGGTCATGGTGGGATTCAAAGTGAAGGTACTTTGGCTCTAAAAGCCATCCTCTTTACCACCACCACCACCACACTATACTGTTATGAACCACAATAAAGGAAGGTACATCACGTTTAGTGAGCATATAGCCGAGCACAGAAATCTGCCTGGGGAGAGGTATGGAAAGGTTTAAAGAGGAAATAATGTTTGAGCAGTATCCTAAAACATGAGTAGGCTTTTGTGAGACAGAGCGTTTGAGGTAGGAGACTGAGGAGAGCTTTTGAGGCAAAAAATACTGAATGCCGTAAGGGCATGGGTCCTAGTGTAGCTCCTGTCTCCTTAGTGCCCGCTATGACGCCACATTCTTTACCTACGTTATCTTATTTATTCCTCCCATGAGCCTGAGATATAGGTTCAATTATTATCCTCATTTTAAATAATGTGTCCTAGGTTTTATATCTATGATAAGGGGAGAAAAGACTGAGCAGAAAGCAGTCTGATTCCAAATGCTTGTCCAGAGAATTTGCTATGTGGCTCTGAGTAGGTCTATGTGACTAGAGAGGAGGATATTCACAGGCTCTGGCAGGAGAGACTCCTAGGATGACAGGCTAAATATGCTGGGAGCCTGGACTTTGGTGTGTAAGAAATAGGGAACGCTGGAAGGTTTTAAGCTGGGGCATAACTGCAACACACCAGAGCTTCAGAAAGATGGAGAACGGAGGAAAGACAAAGAGTTAGGAGTCACAGAGATCATGTAGGGGGGCTCTGTGAGAGACACATATCTATAATATAGCGGTAAATCAAGGATAAACTCAAGAAATGTCTAGGAGTCAGATTCCAATGATCTTAATGACAGACAGGAGGCAAAGGAGAAGTGGAGGACAACTCTGAGGTTTTTGCCCAGGGCACCTGGAGTATGATGTGGTCACTGTGGCAGAGGATGTGGAAGGACTATGTTTGGAGGAAGTTAAGTCCAGTTTGAGAACTTCTAGGTATCTGAAAAACATTCATTTGAAGCAGTTTGGTAGTTCCAGAGCCACATGTGGAAATGTGGAAATGAAGTTCAGGAGAGATCAGGGATGAGGTCAGTTCTTAAGGAATGGCTGTGGAGTAGTCAACTAAGAAATTCAGAGCAAAGGGATGGGCCCAGCCATAGGGATGACCAGAGGGACCACTAGAGGGAGGCCAGAAGGAGCCAAGCATGGAACCTGGGGACAGCCACACAGATATGGCAGAGGATGAAAATCCAGAGTGGCAGAGTGAGAAGTGGTCAGAGAAGCAAGATGGGTCAGGTGAGACTGGTGCAAAGGAAACCCAATATGGAAAAGTGTGGAAATCCACTAATTTGGCATCATTGAGAAAAGGGAGTTCTGAGCTTGCAACGAATGGACAGAGAAGGGCCATAGAGACAGTGAGTGTTTACTCTTTGAAGAAGTTTCTCAGAGAAAGAAAAGTAGAAAACAGCCTGAACTTTGAAGGGGAGTTGGGGTTGAGGGATGCTTTTTTCTCTGTTATGGGCAGAACTTGTGTTTATAGAGTGAGACAAAAAACTCAGATAAGAGGAGAAGATTAAAAGTAAGAAAAAGGCAGAGGGGTAATTGAGAGAAGAAAGGGAGATAATTGACTAATTCATTTATTCAATCAATAAATATTAATTGAGCACCTAGACACTGGTGGTATGGTGTGCACATTTGATATTTGATCACAATCTCTATTCTCATGGAGTTCACAGTCTAGTGGTAGAAATAGGCAACAAATAAGAAATATGTGATATGTATTATAGAATATTAGAAATTGTGAGAAGTACTATAAAAATGAATAATGTTCCATGAAAGTGAAAACTATGGAGGCCTACGTTCAATTGTCTGGTATGGTCAAGGAAAGCCTCTTTGAGGAGGTTAATATTTAAGTAGAGACCTGAAGAAGAAAGAGCTATCCTTTTGAAACATCAAGAAAACCACATTTGAGGTGCGGAGGGGGAAGAGGAATCATTTCCAGTAGAGAAAGCATGATGGGGAGTACATAGACATTCACACCTTGAGGCTGGTAGGTAGTAGGGGTCATGCTGTGTACTTCCTCTGAGTAATTGAGAGATAAAGCAACTTACTCAAAGTCAAGACAGTGTGTTAGAATCAGGCTGAGAATTCTAGTCTTCTTACCACTCAGACCAGTGTTTTCCACAATTTTACCACACTGCCAATCATTATAGCACCACATATGTAATCTTATTTTGAAACAGCACGAAGGAAGGATATGGGTCTGTTCCTTGGTTTAACTTTGGCTGCCCTAAAACCAAGTTCAAGGGATTCTTCATGGGAGAGTTCCCTCAAAGCCAATCAACAGAGACCTGTCCTAAAGCATCTCAAGTTTGACCAGACTCTCTTTTTGCAGGTGACGGAAACAACTTACCTTTTGAGAAGGCCCCTTTATAATCCATTTCTGCCAGTGACATATCAGATGTATTGGGATCCATTAGGAATACCTTCTCATTATTGCAGAGCTGAAATTCAGTATTGAGCGAATACACAACTGGTACAGGGCGGTTGGTCTGCTGGAATGCAATGGGGATCAGGAATCTAAATGTGGAAGAAACAAGAGCTCCTTGAGAGCAGGGTCAACTTTGTAAACTTTGAGCTGCCCTCCCTTCCTACCCTTCTCAGGACTGTGAACAGTGCTTTGTTACAGGGGCTAATAATCACTGAATAGAGAGATGTGTGTAGGAGAGGAACTTTATTATTTTGGATCATTATAAAGTTAATCTGCTCTTTTGAGCAGAAATAATCTAATTCATTTTTAGAACTCTTTTGTACTCTTTGCTTTTCCTGGCCCTTTGATTCTAACGGCCCCCCAAGGTTGCTCTTTGATTGCTGAAGGACTCACTGCCATGGTGGCCTACCTAGACTTCTCCATCCCAGATCTGCATGCTCTGAGACTTTGACTTCTTCAACTGAATCCAAACATATTTATCCTTTGTCCCACTCTTCAAGACATTGCTAGACAATACTTTCTTGCATCACTCCTTATTTTAACCTCCCTGGCTTTCTTTCTTGATCTTTTAAATCTGCTCTTTTCTTCTCAGGCTCTGGCAGGTAAGGGCTCCTCCAGCAAGCCCGGTCTTCTTTAGGTCTCTTGACATGTTTTTTCCTCCAAATTTCCAAACTCCCTTGGGACTGACTGTTTAACAAATATTCACTGTACTGTTTAACAAATATTCACTGTACTTTCATTATATGATAGACATTGTTCTAGTAATGGGACTTCATCTGTGAACAAAGTAGAAAAATATATGCCCTTGGGGACATCACATTCCAATAGGAAGACAGTTAATAAAGTAAGTGCAAAAACATATTGTACATTAGAAGGAAGCAGGAAATGAGAAATACTAGGCAGAGAAAAGGAATGCTAGGAAGAGGTTCAGCTGGAAATTTTAAATGTGGAGGTCATGGGAAGCCTCAGTGAGAGGACAACTAGGAAGGCAGAGCTACCCTTATCTGAGAGGGGAAAACTTTGGGAGGACTAGGTTTGGTGGAGGACGATAAGGGACTCAGCAACAGGCATATTGAACTTGGGAGGGAAGAGAGCCAGGTAGAGACGCTGAGCAGTCAATCTGATGCACAAGTCTGAACTTGAGATGTAAGCCCTGAGCCGAAGGTGCTCCTTTGTATTTAAAACCTTGAGAATGAATGATGAATGAAACTACTACATGAAAACTGAGAAAGGCAGAGTTGAGATTCCTCAGAAAGTTAAACATAGAACTACCCTATGACTCATTAATTGCACTATTAGGTATTTAGTCAAAGGATACAAAAATACTGATTTGAAGGGGCACATGCACCCCAATGTATTTAGCAGCACTATCAACAATAACCAAATTATAGAAAAAGCTCAAATGTCCATTGACTGATCAATGGATAAAGAAGATGTGGTGTATATACACAATGGAATATTATGCAGCCATCAAAAGAATGAAATCTTGCCATTTGCAGTGATGTGGATGGAGTTAGAGAGTATTATGCTAAGCCAGGTAAGTCAATCAGAGAAAGACAAATACCATATGATTTCAGTCATATCTTAATTTAAGAAGTGAAACAGAAGAACATAGGGGAAAGGAAGGAAAAATAAGATAAAAAAAGAAAGAGAGAGGCAAACCATAAGTGACTCTTAACTATAGAAAATAAACTGAGGGTTGCTGAAAGGGAGGTGGATGGGGATTGGCCAAATGGGTGATGGTCATTAAGTAGGGCACTTGTGATAAGCACTTTGTTGTATGTAAGTGATGAATCACTGAATTCTACTCCTGAGACCATTACTACACCATATGTTAACTAACTTGAATTAAAATAAAATCTTGGCAAGAAAAAAAAAAAAGAAAACAGAGAAGAGACAGTTTGAACATGACAAGGCACTCAAATTCAAAGACAATAGAAAAGAGCAGGAACCAGCAGAGCAGATGGTGAGGAAAAGCCAGTGGGTAGAAGGAAAGCCTACAGAGCATGACACTCCAGCTGAGTGAAGAAAATGTCTCAAGGAGGAGACTGAACAACTGCTAAATGTTGTGAAGCCATCACAGAAATCAAGATAAGACTTAATCCCTGGTTCTAGTAAGATAGTCACTGATGACCCTGATGAGATCAAGCTGGATTAAGGGATGAGCGCAGAAGCCTCACTGCAGCGGGTTCAAGACATAATGGAAGGTGATAGACTGAAAATTGTGAACCTCGGCAACTTTTAAGGGACAGCTTAATTTACAAGGAAGGAGACAAATGGGTGGGGAGGGTGAAATGGAGTCACGAAGGGATTTTTTTTTTTAAGATGGGAAAAATTACATGGTTTTAATGCTGATTGGAGTGATTCATAGAGAGAACTGATCCTTTATAGGATTCTCTTTATAAAGAGGACGAGAGGATTTGGGTTCCAGTGCACAGGTGGGGCGGCTGGCTTTGAGCAGGAGCCGGGACTGCATGAGCATGTGCGATGCAGGCGGTCACAGATTGGACAGTAGGAGCCTGGCTAAGTTCTCTTTTGGTTTCTTCTGTTTCCTCCATGAAATAGAACACATGATAATCAGCTGAGGGTGAGACGGGAGAGATTCAGCAATTTGAGGGGAAGGAGAAGGAGTAAAATAGTTGAGAAGAGTGGGAGAATAAAGCCATTGGTTAGGCAACCACTGTTTTCTGCTGGGAATCCCTGAGGGTCCACCTGAGATTACCGATAACGGATTTAAAGTTTCCTAACTTTGAGCTTCCTGCACATTCTGTTGGAACATTCCTCCTTTGTCTGTTGTTCTTTGCCTAATTAACTCTTTGTTATCCTCCAGATCTCAACTCAAGCACCACTGTCTCTAAGAAGCTCACCCCCTTTCTCTTCCCTTCCAGGCTGTCAGACTCCTTACCCTTTGTTCTCATCACATTGTGCACTTTGCTTTCACAGTACTTATCCTGGTTTGATGTTTTACTTTTTAAGTGACTTTAAATGTACATCTAATCAAAGCCTGCTTCACCCATTTCAGGTTCCCTTGAGTCACAGCCCATATCTATCTGCTCACCATCATATCTTCAGTGCTAGCCGAGCTTCTGACACATACATTTGTTGAAGAATAATGCATGACTGTCAATTTCAATGGTTTATGCTTCCAAAAGAATCCATCTGACCATTCCCTACTTTTAATTAAAAGGCTCCGGTGGGTAGATATGAGAGGGTTGGGGTATAGGAGGAATTTGGAGTATGGAGGCAACCCACACAAGCCAGGGATGACCCTGCTTCAACAACTTTGATGTCACTGTTAATTGCACCAACAGCTCATTTATCTGACTCAGGGAAACAGGTTTTTCTTGTTAATATTGCTATTACCGGAACCCACATAGTGCCTGACACCTAAGACACTCAATAAATATTTACTGATTAAACAGAACAAATAATGGATTTGAGATGATGAAGATGATGATGACTTATAAGGTTCAAAGGTTTTACAGACATCACAAAAACAGGCATCACATGAGACACAATTCTTTTGAATTAGAGCCAATGTCCCTGAGTCTTGATTATTTGTTGTGTTACAGTTCTTCTGCTTCCATATAGAGCCATATAAGTGATCAAAAGCCAGGTTAGGACCTATGGAAAGTCACCCTGGGAATAACAAGGACCCCAGAAGCGATGATCTCCCTGATGCAAGGTGAAGATTTCCAACTCAAAGCCTCAGTATACTGACTCAACAGCACCCTTCCCTCTGTGGCCTCCCATCCCACACACACCAGCGGGGGGAGATGGGTTGGTGCCTTCTTTGTTCCCTTTTGCCATTTTTTAAACATCTCCCTTCTTAAAAAAAAAAAATCCAGGACTTATCCTGGAGAGACTCTTCTTACACATGTACACTCAGAGACAAATACAGTATTCCTCCTAATAGAATATGCAATTGTGAGCCAAACAGAATGGTCAAATGTAAGCCAAATAAATTGTGGAATATTCCCACAATGAATACCTTAAGGCAGTGAAAAGCACACTACAGCTACATGAATCAACACAATCAGGAAATGATTCACTGAGCAAAAAAGAAAAGTTTCACAGAGAATTTGTACAGTATGACATGTTTATATCACTCAATGACATGCAAAACCATGCAGAAGTGAGTAGGAGGTAAACCATAAACCAAAACAAGGAATGATAAATACAAACATCAGTCTAGTGGTTATCTTGGTGGAAGGGTGCGAGACAGAGCAACTGGAAAGGGCACTCAGGATATTTGAAAGGTACTGCTAGGGAACCTGGGTGGCTCAGTCAGTTGAGCATCCAATTGTTAGTTTTGGCTAAGGTCACGATTTCATGGTTCCTGGGTGGGTTTGAGGCCTGTGTTGGGCTCCACGCTGACGGTGTGGCACCTGCTTAGGATCCTGTCTCTCTCTCTCTCTCTCACTGCCCCTTTCCCCCTGCCCTGAAAATAAATAAATAAATAAACAAAAAAATAATAAAAGGTACTGGTAATGTTCTATTTCTTTTTTTTGTAATTTTTTTTAATGCTTTTTATTTATTTTTGACAGACAGAGAGAGAGACAGCTGGAGCAGGGGAGGGTCAGAGAGAGAGGGAGATACAGAGTCTGAAACAGTCTCCAGGCTCTGAGCTAGCTGTCAGCACAGAGCCCGATGCGGGGCTCGAACCCACGAACCGTGAGATCTGACCTGAGCCGAAGCAGGATGCTTAACCAACTGAGCCACCCAGGCACCCCAATGTTCTATTTCTTTGACTCCAACTTTCACTGGTTATAAAATGGAAAGAACAGTGCCAGTTTTCTGGGGGGGCCACTGTAGTAAGAATTAAATCTTCAGAGTTTAGGATAGAGTCTCCATACAGTCTGCACTCCATACATGATCTTTAATATCACTGGTAGTTATTAGTACTCATTTTATCATCAATAGTACAGCCCAAGAGATGCTCATTCATTGCAACTGCAATTCATATTAGGTAATATCCTATTTTTTGAGGTTGTATATATGTACTATATATGGTCTTCTGACTACCTAAAATAATATTCATAATGTGGGCACCTGGATGGCTCAGTTGGTTGAGTGTCTGACTTTGACTCAGGTCATAGTCTCACAGTTCATGAGTTCAAGCCTTGCATCGGCCTTGCAGCTGTCAGTGCAGAGCCTGTTTTGGATCCTCTGTCCCCCACTCATGATCTCTCTCAAAAATAAACATTAAATATATAAATAAAATAATATTCATAATTAAAAATTTTAATACATGAATAGAAATCTCCAGGATATCTTGGGATGCCTGGGTGGCTCAGTCAGTTAAACTTCCAACCTCGGCTCAGGTCATGATCTCACACCTCATGAGTTCTGGCCCCACATCAGGCTCTGTGCTGACAGCTCTCTGTATCTCCCTCTCTCTGCCCCACCCCTGATCATGTTCTCTCTCTCTCTCTCTCCCCTTCAAAAATAAATAAACATTAAAAACATTAAAACAAAAAGGAAATCTCCAGTACATCTCACCAGATTATTTGCCCTCTGTTCTTCCTTATTGCAGCCAACCACCATTTTCCTGGTCACTTTCCCTCCCTCATTTAGTTGACTATGGTGTTCCTACCATCAATCTTGGTGATTTCAACATCCACATGGATGAATCATCTAATACCCTTAACTCCTCAGTTCCTTGATATCTACACCTCCAAAGAGCTTGTTCTCCAGCCGACCGTGGCCACCTACGCTTCATAATCCTCCTATGACCACCTCCAAGGATCTCATTTTCCAATACCTCACTAACCACCACCTCCTAACTTCCCAGCTCAGCCCTTCTGCTACTCCTGCTCATTAATTCTCTAGTCACACAGGACCTCTCTAACCACCTTTCCCAGCATGCCGAGAAACTGGAACACTGACACACTCATGGTGGGAATGTACACACATTGTTACTTATTACAAACACTTCAGAAAACAGTTTGGCAGTTTCTTAAAAAGTTAAGCATGTAGGGATGGGACACCTGAGTGGTTCAGTCAGTTAAGTGGCTGACTATGGCTCAGGTCATGATCTCATGCTTGGCCTCTGTGCTGATAGCTCAGAGCCCGGTGCCTGCATGAGAGTCTGTGTGTGTGTCTTTCTCTGCCTGTGTCTCTCTCTCTGCCCCTCCCCCACTTATTCTCCCTCTTTCTCTCTCAAAAATAAATAAATAAACATATTTAAGCTCATATTTCCCATGTGATCCAGCTATTCCATTCCCAAGTACTTACACAAGAAAATTGAAAGCATATGTACATGTAAAGGTGTGTGTATATATTCATAGCAGCTTTATTTATCATAGCCATCAACTGGAAACAACCCAAATGCCCACCAACTGATAGACTGATAAACAAATTGTAGCATATCCATACCGTGAAATACAATTCAGCAATTACAGGAACATACTACTGATAATACACAGCAAGAATGCATGAAAACAATCACACTGGGTGAAAAAAGCCAGAGAAGAAGAATGCATACTGTACGATGCCACTTATATAAATTTCTAGAAAATGCAAACTAATCTGTAGTGACAGAAAGCCGATCAGTGGACACCTGGACAAAGGGGTGGGCTGGGCTGGGCGGGATTCCCAAGGGGCATGAGGAAACTTCTGAAAGAAGTGGATATATTCACTATCTTAGTTGTGATGGTTTCATGGATGTTGTCAAAATTTATCAAATTGTATATTCCTTAAATGTGCACAATTTATCTTATTGTCAATAATACGGCAATTTAACAACAACTCAACCGGCTCTCAGTGCAGCCTGATCTGCTGCTATCTGCAACCTTCTAGCACACTTTGCCACCTTCTAAGATGGCGGCCTCATTTCCTCCTCTCTTCTCAAACCTCAGTGTTCCATGCTTGGCTTCTCATTTTATGGAGAAAATAGATTTAATCAGATTCTACTTTGGCATCCCTGCCATTATACCAATTCTCCCCTCGCCTATATCCATACACTCTGCCTGCCTTCCTCTTTTGGTGGATAAACATTCTGTGCTTTTAGCAAAGGTCAGCCCTTCCCCACCCACCCCCAGATCCATCCCCACCCTACTCAAGGGTTTGGCTCTGCAGATTTCCCTTGTTCTGCTGCAACATTACATTTCACCTAGACACCAGGGTTACTCCTACCAGCATAAACATATCCTGAAATATTTTCTACTCTAAAACACAAACAAATAAGACCTCCTTTGACTTTGTATCTGCTTCTAGTTACTGTTCCTTTCTGCTGATGTCCTTTATAATAAAACACCTTAGGCATAGTTTATCCCTGCTGTCTCTACTTTCTCGTCTCCATCTCTTAAGCTCACTCCAACCAGACTCGAATCTCTCAGTCCACTGAACCTGCCCTTTGTCAGGTCATCAGTGACTTCTGAATCACTGAATGCAATGGCCAATTCTTAGTTTCTTCATTTGAATGGCACGTTCCAAATTACCTTCTCTTTATGACAACGTCAGATCCTGTCCTCAGCCTCATCTCTAAGAAATATTTCTCTTCACTTTCCTCTGCTCCTGGAAAAATGGCACTAGACTATCCACGGCCTGAGAGGAGAGGTCACTCTTAGTCTTCTGCTATAATCTCCAGGCTGGACCAGAGCCAAGCACATGATAAAAGCTGAGTTAATACTGGTTGAATGGATGATTACACGGCATGATGCAGACAGTCTCAGGTCTGAGGTGAGTACAGGCTGATGTATAGTTGATTCTTGTTATTTGTAGTAAGAATATTCCATAAAGTCACAGTGAACACTGGATTAGTGAATACTGAATCACTGCTCTTAGGGTAGAGTTCCTGCAGCTCCTAACCCTGTTTTATGCCTGTTTCTGCTTAAAATATCTTATTTAATATGTTGTTAATTTGTTAACATGGAACTCAAGGCAATAGCACTTTTTAATAATTTTTTTTTACTTTTTTTTTTTGAGAGACAGAGAGACACAGAACATGAGCAGGGGAGGGGCAGAGAGAGAAAGAGACACAGAATCTGAAGCAGG
>NC_043700.1:133511418-133540397 GCF_006229205.1 Suricata suricatta
ACGTCCCAACGTGGGGCTCAGTGAAGGGACCGGACAGTCTTGTACAAGAAATGCCAGACAGCACTTTAGCACTTATGCTTGGGCACCATTATAAACACCAAAATCACCAATAAAAAGCACAAAAATTTGAAAACCATGGCACTACGTAGACATAGAAAGGATACTTGTTTCTAGTATGAAAGCTGCAACAAGAAGGCCTTGCTTGACCTGAGCCGGAATGTGTGTTTCCAGCGACTCAACATTTTGCCACTCTGCACGTCCACGGATGACCATGAAGGCACCACAAGAACGGACTTTGCAGATACAAATACCTTTTAGTGAGGAGGCGGATTTACAAATAATGAAGATCTACTGCATTTCCCTACCTTTCCGGGGCATGTGCAGTGCAGGCCAAAGGCTTCTCCCCTGGATCAACCCACGGCTGGGTGGGCTGCACGGTGCACGGAATCAGGTAGATGGTATACTCCCCTGAGTAGTCCTTCCTGGAAACACGCAGAGCAGACTGTGGTTAGAGCGGACATTTTATAGAATATTTGCTTACCCAGAAACACACCGACTTTTCAGATGGCATTTGTGCCCAGCAACCACCAACTTCAGGAGTCTGCAAACACAATTTTCAGAAATCCATCACTGATTATTTGAACCATCAGGGTATTATCCAGAGGTGTTAAATAGAGCTATTTTCCTTTATCCTATTCAAGCTCTTCTCCTGAGACAAGCTGAGAAATGCATATTATTTATAAAAACCTAAAAAGGCTCAGTGAAGATAGAATAGAACTGGCCACTTCAGATTTCCACAAAATTTGTTCGACAATTTCTGTTTGGCACTTCTAGTTGACGGACACCCTGCTCCACACATACTCAACTGTGAAAGGTGTTATTTATTAAGATGTGAACATGTCAGCTGCTGCTCTGATAGAAGTGGTGGCAAATGCCTCAGGGTTAAAGGACACCTCTCTCCAGAGAATGCCCCCATCCCCGTTAACGTAGCACTCAATTTCCAGGCTCCTCTCCCAAACGCTACAGGCTCAGCCCTTTGTGGAGCTGAAGAAAATCTCGCGTCTCACAGGAGACCAAGTGCTGCAAATCTTCCTACATGTGGTGGATCACAGAATTCTGAAGGTTATGACACCAAGAACATGCAGCCTTTGTACCCTCACCTACTTCATTTCCTTTACTTGTCATGGAGAGTAGCCCCAGCCTTGGCAGGTTGCCTGGAAGACAGCCAGGCAGCCAGAGCCTTCAGGAAGATTCTCCAAGGAGCCTTGGGAGGCTGCCATCCCCTGAATGAAGAGTGCAGGGCCAGGAATCTTAATTCTAACTATTGTGAGCAATCTGTGACAGTTCTCTCATTTGCTGTGTATTTATCTATTTATCCATTAAGTGATAGCGAAGATTTGGTCAAACATATAAACAACTAAAACTTTCATGATACATCCTGGGTCACTGTAGTGAAATGGCACAAGCTGGAAATTGTTAGACAGTCTAAACCTGGCTTGGCTTTGCCTCTGTCACAACTGCATGACTTCTGAGACGCCACACAAACTTCCCGGGCTTGGTGTCTAAGCCCCCTCCTGTCTGACAGTCTATGTGTCTGGGGTTTTCCTATGTGATCCCTATCTTCCTCCAGGCTTCGACTTTATATACCATATTTGAATTACATGAAAATTGACAAGTATAATGTGAATAGTAACCCTTAATTAATAGAAATACTTAGTTAGGCAGAACTGTCCATGCCTTACCCTTGCTTTCACACAGGACAGATCATGTTACCCATCTGATCAAACCCTGTTGTGGCTCCCAATGCACTGGGGTAAAAGTCGAAATTCTTGCACTAGTCGACAAGGCCCCACGTGGTGGCCCTTCCCCATCTTCTTCCTTCTTTGACCTTGCTGCCTGTCATCCTCCTCCTTGCTCACTCCACTCCAGCCACACCCTGCTCCTTGCTATTCCCCAAGATGCTGGAAACACTGTCGACTCAGGAACTCTGTCTGAAACTTCTTCCCCTGATAACCCGCACAGCAAGCGCCCTCACCTCCCTCAAGTATTTGCTCAAGTGTACATTCTTGATAAGAGCTACTTTGAAGATCCTAATTAAAATCACAATGTCCCCTTCCTCATCCTGATTCCCCTTATCCGGCTCTAAATTTTTTATTTTTCCATAGCACTCCCCACCTTCTGACATGCTCTACTATACTTATTTATTGACCTTTTTGTGTCTTCTTACTTTACTGTAAGTGCTGTGTGCAGGGATCTTTATATTGTTCACTGATGTATCCAAGTGCCTAGAATGTTCCGCAAAACACAGCAAATGCTCAATAAATATTTGTTGAACACATGAATGCAGGACAAATTTCATTGACTCCCAGGCCCACAGTCCCACTTTTGCCATCCCTAAATATGATTTAGGTCCATTTCCTCACCATATATACCAAATACAGCCCTAGATGCAGGTCTTTAACTCCATAGTTCTTCTCTCCTTTCAAAACAGTAGACGTTACTCATGTTGCAATATGGAGCACGAGCTGTGCCCCTCCTCCAGCTCCCTAGCCCTTCCTGAACAGCTATATTCTCAGTGTTCCTTACCTCTCACAGTGCACAGTGCACAGAATTCTGGGTGGTGTCCTATACTTTGCCATGTATCCATATATTTTTATCTCCTTAACTCAAATATAAACTCTTAAAGGATGTTTATTCAGGACCTACCATGTGCTAAAACCTGCAGCTCTGGGGATTCAAGATCAATCAGGTATGCCTTTGACCTTGGGAAGTTCACAAACTAGTGGAAAATGGGACTCTACTTAGAGCATTTAATACAATGAGCTGTGTTAGGGTAGAAAATGGAACACAGAGGGAACAGGAGGAGGAGCTTCTAGCCCTGTCTGCTGAAGGTGTCACAAAGATGTCTGCTGAAGGTGTCACAAAGTATTTGAGAGTATTTGAGCTGGGGCTCAAGAGAGTTCAAGGTCTGCAAGAGGGAAAGAGAGGAAGGGCAGGGGGAATTGGAAAGGCATGGAGGTGCAGTTGGGCTGGTGGGTTCAGGGGTTGATGAGATAGTGAATGTGGTTGGAAGGTTGCTATTTGAGATGAGGCTGGGGGGAGAGTGTGGGCTCTAAATAAAGAATTTGGACTTCATCCAGTAGGCGGTGGGGGGTCAGCAGAGGGTTTAAAGAGGACAGCTTCCATGTCTATAAATTAGGACAAAGTATGTGGATAATCTCATGAGCTCTGGGAAAGCACAGACTTTGAAGATTATTATATATTGATTTCAAAGGAATCATTTTTTTAAAAATACCTGATAAAAGACCAAAATCTCACAATTAAAGACATCTTTTTGAAAATTATTCTTAAGATAATCTGCCACTTCTTAACTATAAAGCTGGAACAAGAATTTCACCTTGTTTATAGATCTTAATTTCATGATCTATAGAATAAGGATAATAATATTCATGACAGACTCCTAGTTGCCTCATCAACCTTTTTATGGCAATAGTTTTAATTGTGTTTCTCCCATTCTTCCCCTTTACAAAAGAGATATTTTACTGTATTTAACCAATTCCTATTCCATCTCTATCTTAGGTGTGGGAGAGAAATAAATCTTATTATTTATTTTATAGAACATTGGACCATAAGGATGAAATCTGGGCCTGATAATCAGAGATCAGAGATTTTGAAGTGTTGTGGTGACAAATTTATTATACTACAATTTTAATTGGACATACTCCCCACCTTCCCTTGCAGGCAGATGTGTCATGTAATAAAACTCTAGCCATAGGATGTGAGTAGAAATTATATGCAGACTTCTTGGTCTTGTCCTTGTAATAAGAGTAACCACTTCCTGGTTTATAGCATAAGCTGATCTGACTTAATTTCTTTATTTCTATTTTTGGAAGGTTATTTCTTTTTCTTAAAAGTTTTAAAAATGTTTGTTTATTTTTGAGAGAGAGAAAGACAGAATACAAGTGGGGAAGGGGCAGAGAGAGGCACAGAATCCGAAGCAGCCTCCAGGCTCTGAGCTGTCAGCACAGAGCCTGACAAGGGACTCGAATTCATAAACTGTGAGATCATGACCTGAGCCAAAGTTGGACACTTAACCAACAGAGTCACCCAGGCGGCCCATGTTCAGGGTTATTTCTATCTTCCCCCTCCCCACCTTATAATAGAAGTCAAATCTTTGGAGAAAAAACAAAGCAGCCCTATTTTCCAAGCTTCTGAAAGAGTCTAGACCATTTCAGATCCACCCTTGAACACCCCCATCCTGTATTCACCTGTTATAAGAGCTTGTGGCTCTCCAGAGTTGATATGGAGAATCAAAAGTCTGAGCACTCCATAGTAGCTGCAGGTCAAATTCAATTCCTCCTAGGTGGTCTGGAGTCAGTATGAATGACTTCACATCAGGGAGGGTGTGATGCTCCATCACAAACTGTCCTATTTCAAGGGGAAATACACATACTTATTTGTGAGTTTTACTGTATTTGAGGTGAATCCCCTACTGAAGCCTTAGTACTGAATTAATATTCTTTTATCAAACAACAAAGGTTACAGCTACCTTCTAACCCTTTAGAATATATTCCACTCTGGTTGGACAACATGGCATCTCACCCCAGTCTATCATCCTACTCATGATGGTCGTTATGGTCATATATATTTATGAACAACACGAATGTACCGAGTGTATTCATAATAATAGGGGTCCTTGTGGGACAATGAATGTGAAATACACTTAGCTTTCAATTCCAAAATACATGTTTCTTAGAGGCAGAAAGGTCCTGGTAGTTTATAAATAGAAATATCAAATTCAGATTAAAAAATGACACTTCAAGCCACTCAAGTCCTCGGTGGAAGGAAATAATTTTAAACATCATAAAGGTTATTCAGCAGGACATTTCTACTCTATCCAGCTGTAGTCATCGAGTGTCATGAATAAATAGAAGTAGAGAGACTCCTAGATTGAGAGACCAAAAAAAAAACCTAAGAACTAGAATGTAATATGTGGATATTGATTGGATCCACTTTCCTTTTATATAAACAGATACAAAATAAACATAAAACAATATAAAAATAAATGGAAAAGACACTTGTAGGACAAGAAAGGGAAAATGAATAGGGACTAGATATTGGATCAGTCTTAAAAATCTTGGATGTAGTGATACTCTTGTGATGTGTAAGAGAATGTCTTTGTTCTCAGGAGAGGTCTACTAAAGTATTCAGGGTAACTCCACAAGAGACTGCAACTTGTTTATAAATATGGTACACACGTGTGTATGGGTGCACACACACACAGAAATGTTAACAATTGTTGAGTTGGTTTGTTTCATTGTTCTATTCCTTTATCTTTTATCTATGTTTGTAATGTGTCTTATAAAAAACTGGGGAAAAAAACTGCACTGATATTACCTCTGAATTTGGCATGGGTCTTGAATTCAATGACGAGACGGCCATCCTCCCGGATATAGATTCTTATTATCTGAAGCCTTGCAGAGAGCACACTGTCTGTCTGGATTCCTGGGCAGGCAATCATACAGAAAACACCCAAGTCAGGGCATGGAGATGTCCCAGGCAGTGTCCTATATGTGACTTGCCCCAGTGACACCTCTAAGCAAGAGCCACACAGTAATTTGAATGTACGAAATATGTACATATTCATATAAACATGGAATCTATTTAGACACATTTGCCAACTAAAACTGTATGACAGTTCATTGTACCAAGGTTTTGTTGTTGTTGTTATTGTTGTTGTTATAGTTCCATTCTCTTTGACATAGTCTCTCCATACCTGAAAATGCCACTTAGCCCAGAGTTAGGGCCCCAGACCATAGCTCAAAAAAACTGGTCTTTAAACTTCTTACTATCAACTTGGCAGCAGAATGTGGTTATAGTGCATCTGCATCATACTCTGCTTTTCCTCACGAGGACACCTTTTTAAGTTTATTTATTTATTTTGAAGAGAGCGAGAGTGTGTGAGCGGGGAAGGCACAGAGAGAGGGAGACAATCTCAAGCAGGCTCCGCGCTGTTCGCACAGAGCCTGATATGGGGCTCAAACTCAGGAACCATGAAATCATGAGCTGAGCAGAGATCAAGAGCCAGATGCTTAACCAACTGAGCCATCCAGGCGCTCCTACAAGGACATCTCTCATGACTCAACAGAACCATAAACCATGTTCTGCTGGCTACATTTAATATTAAATCCGTGGAGGACTAAAGATTAGCATGTAGAAGACCAGCCATATACGGTATGACATCAGTGGACTGTGGCTTTAACACGAGTAATTACAATCATGATGTCCATCCAATGAGTTCAGTACAACTGAAAACGAAAGGGTAGCCAAAGGAAGGGAAAAATAACATTTAAAAAGAACCCCAAATCTCAAGAAATTATCTGACCCAGAGTGTGAAAATTTCCTGAAGTTATTTTCCTATGAGAAATATAAGACAAAT
This sequence comes from Suricata suricatta, assembly GCF_006229205.1. NCBI lineage: Eukaryota > Metazoa > Chordata > Mammalia > Carnivora > Herpestidae > Suricata > Suricata suricatta. The sequence continues at coordinate 133,517,858 of NC_043700.1, forward strand.
GTTTTGAGTTGAAGGCATTGAACAGAAGAAAAGACTGTACTTTCCATTACTAGAGATGAGGTCCTATCTAAAGAAAACTCCTGTAGCTGGTTAGTATCTCTGTGTCATATCAAATAAATCACCTGCAGAGAATTACAGGTGAGGGAGAATGGGAGCAGCAGAAGGGGAGATGAGTTTGCGGTATTGTGTGATCACAGTGGGAAAAGGGGGCTTGGGGGAGACAAGAGTAAGATGTGAGCTCTTAGCTTTGGGGCTGTCACCAATATATAGATCTGTGGTTGCTGAAAAGAACCACGTCCATGAGTGCTGATGCTGGAGGGCCTGAAGGGATTAAAAACTCAATTCAGATAGCTAGGGACCCAGAGTAAAGGATGGCAGGTGACCTGTGTGGTCCATTAGGGGTTTCAAGGTGTCCTTCTGGAGTATAATTATGTCAATTTGCTCCAAGTTAAAAATGGTGTGATTCAAGGTGTTTAAGGAGCAAAAGCATATTTGAAGCAGATGCACAGAAATAGGAAAATGTATCAAGAATGACCTGGCTCACTTTACTCATTTGGCCTAGAGTGGCAGCACACTTGGACTGTATATAGGACAAGAGGATGAAGAATGGAGCTCCTGTTCAAAGGAACTACTCACTATTTTCTTTTAGTCTTACTTAAGCATAAGGTAGGAGTAGTTAAGATGTTGCTGGGTATACCTGTTCTCCAGAGAACAGTGTCGTAGAAGAAAGAAAACTCCATCTCGGTGTGGTGCTCCAGAGAAGCCCAGCCCCTGGGGGCTGTCACATAGATGTAGGACACATAGAGGGGCACGTGCACGGTCAGGAATGACTGAGCAGAGTCTCTCACCTGCCAAGCAAAAGGTGTGCACACGGCGGTTATTCCTTCCCTGGGATGAGAAGGCATACGGTTACAGCATCTCCGTTCAATTTTTACTCAGTCTTTCAGTTACTTCCTCAGTCAGTAATTATAACCAAGTAGCTGTGACTATGATGGGCACCTAGGCACCGACTAAGCTTCATTCTCAGCAGTGGAAAAAATCCTAATCATTGCCCTATGGAACCTACAGTCTAGTAAAGACATACATAAAACTTAAACATAAAGAAAGGGATGGAAAGTGTACAGGATGCTTCTTTCTATAGGGTGACCTGGGAGGGCTTTTCCGAGGGGGTGACACTTGAACAAAAACAATCCTGAAGACTGAGAAGGAGATGTGCCTCCACTGTTCAATTGCCTTGGAGATTTTAAAGGAACCCAGTTATTCCCAAAGGATCAGTGCATAGTCCCTCACTGACCACATTTGCCAGTGGCCTAGGGAGAGCCGGAAGCAGCCCTAATTGGGAACATGCCACGTCTGGATCTTTGGGATGAATATGTATCTGACTTGGATGTTTTAGTGAGTATTCACATATCTGGCAATAGGAAGTGACATCATGGGATTTGGATATCATATCTAGGAAACTTACCAACACACAGTTCAGAGCTGCATATGTTTGGATAGTTTCCCATGCCCTACAATGCCTCACTGAAATACTTTTGAAAAGGCAGCATGTCATACTTCCAAGAGAACACTTTTTTCTTTTTTTTTTTGAATTTTTCTTTTTAAATTTTTTTCACATTCATTTATTTTATTTTATTTTTTTAATAGTTTACATGGTCCAATCTCAAAATTATTGATATTAGAACCTCAATAATATTTAGCTGATTGAAAAAATTTTCCTGCCTCTATTTCTGTTTTCTATTGTTTATCCATAACCATTTTTTCCTAAGGGGATCCTGTTACTGCTATTAACATGGCTCAAACATTTTTATTTTATTATGCAATGAGCAAAAACCGGACGGAAAGATAACAAAATATAAGCAGAAACTTTCACCGAGAAGCTAATGGCATGTACGTGTGTGTGAATGGGGGAATTGGTTTATTCATTTTATATTTTCCTCCATAAACACGTATTTCCTTTATAACAAAAAAAGCTTGGTTTGGAAAAATTTTATTTTAATCCTTGCTGGCATACTATAACACCCTATGGAACTTACATTTTTCCTTTGTTTTCAAGCACAATCTAAAGTGTTTCCATGGGTAATGTAGGAAAAGAGCCAAGTGTTTTATCAATATTTGGGACACCAAAATTTTATTTTTCTAGAATATTTTTCATATTCAATGTTGTCAGGGATTTAAAATCTGATTCTAAGTTTTTCAAAAGACTTTGCTCATTCCATATTCATTAAAAAATATATTTTGAAATGCCTTAATCTGTTTTCTTTAGGAAATTTCCAGATTTTATCTGGACCACACACCATATTCTGCCCCTTTAACAACTAGGCTTTGCTAAAAACACATGGCCCAATCTCAAAATTATTGATATTAGAACCTCAATACTTTTTTAGCTGATTGAAAAAATTAATTTTCCTGCCTCTATTTCTGTTTTCTATTATTTATCCTTTATGATATTACTTACTAATCCTTAAATAAACCCCAAACCTTGACAAATATTTACTATATACCCACCCTGTGCTGAGTATCTTTCTCTGTTGATAGGATTGGTTACAATGTCAGATGAGATTCAGAGAACTTATGACAGGGAAAGATATGAACTAGGGCTTGGTTATAAGGTCTACATTCTTTCTATCATATACCACCTGTTTTAACTATTTTTAAAGAAACAGACTGCAATGAAATACTTCTATGCATATATTCTGTGTTTGTTTAAAAAGTGGGGCATATATAATAAGAAATCTTGGTCTTTGAGATTTTTAGTCATATGCTGAACAAATATCCAAAAATATAATTAAAGTAAAAACATGGAGAACACAGAATACTAATTTTTGAGAAGTCAAAGGAGTTAGTTTTGCATTTCAAAGGTGAATATAGGTCATGTAACTGCAGAAACAGAAAACCCAAGAATGACTTAATTTTCCACTCAGTAGAGGGCAGTAGTGTATATGAAATGAGACTTACCAAACTGAGGCAGTGGGAAATAACAAAACAAATTTTAATCAAAGGCATGTTCTCAAAATGATTGCTCTCAGTGCCTTCAGAAGTCCTTCTTTCAGTGTGGTTAAACCCAATTTGAAGTGAAGAACAAATGTAATTTTTAGTTCATTGAGAAAACTGCTGATAATTAGGCAGAATCTGCTTTAGATTCAATTTTCCCACGAGGATCCGTGCCTTTGGTAGAACTGCCCTCCTATGACTGGCTTCTTGCTAAAATTCTCTTTTGTCACTAATGTTTCAAAATGATTAAGAAAGTGTTCATTTTGGCAAGGGTTGTCAGTTTGGCACAGATTTGGACTAGGCATGAAATCAAAGTGTTTTACACAATTCTCTCTCCATAATGCTTAAAAAGCATGTAGCCGCTGTCTTCTAAAAGGGCGCACCTTGCTTTGACTTATTTCCCACAGTGCAGAATAAAATACATCTACTTTGTAATAACCTTACCATCAAATGTCAACCCTTTTGGCTTCCAAAATACAGCAAAATACAGCTAGGGATACACACACACACACACACATACACACACACACACACGCACAGATACACAAGAAGTAAATATTAGATTTTTATATAAATGGCTGTGCTAGCCAGTAATGCTTTTCCACATTCATTTTAACATTTTCCACATTAATTTCCCATTTAATTGACTTAGAAGACTTTCGGGGGCTCTCTCTAGCCATCATGCTGCTAAGGTCTCACTTGAGGGACTTTTAAAGACTCCTTTGGTTATCCCCGTTCTGGGCTGGGCACCAGCTGCAACGTGCTAACAGAAGTGCTTCAGAAACAAACAAGATTTCATATGGCACCCAGGTGCTCACAGACTTCAGCTAAGCCCCTGGAGGACCCACCTGGAAGTCGGCAGTTACAGACCCCCCACAGACATCAATTAACTCGGTCATGTCATAATAGGCATCAAAGGTCCAGACACAGCTCTTCAGATTCAGGTGTTTGTAGAGCTGGATGGTCTTGGGCTCCCGGACGCTGGGGTCAAATTGGAAAGGGCGGTCGTAGCCAGGACCCAGGGCCGTGCTGTCATAGACCTTATCATCCAGGAACCCTGCCTCTGTGGGGGAGGGAGGAACAAAGAACAATTAGTCAGTCTGTGGACATGGCTTCCCAGGAGCTGGGTGGGGAGAAGGGATGTGTCCTTGAGAGACTGAGGTAGCTTACCACCATCGGAGAATAATAATAAAGCAGCCCAGGACTCCCTACCCTCCCTGCATGAGAAGTGGAGGTGAAGCTAAATTACCTGTTTCCGGGGGTTAAATGGGGTGACTGAGTTCACAGACCCCTCTAAGAGCCTAGAGGAACCCCAGAAGTAAAGGTGAGCAAAGGGTACTATAAATGGAATCAGAGCTCAGTGGCCCTGTGTGTCTTGCAAAAGAAAACGTGCTGAAGCTTTGGAATCAATCCTTGAAAAAATAGACTTACTATATGGATAATTTGTTGATGAATTGTTAGTTTTTAAGACTCATTTTTTAAAAAATAGCTTTTATGTAAAGCCAGAAAACAAACATCTGACTACCTCCTCCCCTGGTATGGTTTCTGAACTCTTGGAAAAAAAAAGTCTTAATTTTGTGCTAATGAGTAAATAGCTTGCTAATGATGCTTGACTAAACCTCCCTGCTCCGGGCAAAAATTATTGGATCAAATGCTGCCAAGCAACTGAAGTGTTCTATATTAAGGAAGACCTTTATGCAGCAGAGAGCTAAATACAGATACGATTTTAGAATATCAGGATTCAAATTTTTGATAGTACTAAAAGCAAACATAATATTCTGAGAGTGTCTTTAAATGTCTGAAATGTCTTACAATGTTTGACATGAGCAGCCAGTCCTCTGCCCCAAAAGGAGTAGGATCTCAATTAACATGTGTTGAATTTAACTGTGTTTAGGTGGGAAGAGGTGCAAACTTTCAGCTTATAGACAACGTGTTTCTTCCAGTGGCTACACATGTGCACCAGTTAAACTTTCATGTGTAGCTCAGTGACTTGCGAATAATTTATACTCAACTAATTTCTACCGTGTAAAGACCATCACTACTTAAAGTGATGCTTAATGAATATGAAAGAGCATATGAATGCTTTTCTCTCTTCTAAAACACTGGTAAATGATTCATCGGTTGTCAAGGGAGGAAACACGCATTTAATGCGCGCTCGCTAAGGTAAATGGAAATGGACAGGATCCTTTGTAGAGTAAAATGTCTACTATGGCTGACACGGGGATGTGCCGCCTGGCTGTCAGCTCCTTCAGGTCTGCATCAGTGGCACAGCGGCGCCTGCGGCCACCCTTGCAGGGGTCCTGGCATCCAGTGATTGAGTGAGGTGCCCTAGAGAGGGCTGTTAGTTGGGGCTGGAAGTAGGAAGGGTTCCTGAAGAGTTGGTGGGGGTTTCTGGAGGGCTGCACTGCAGTCTGACTTCTCCCTCCGCCCATATCTGCTTTCTCTCCGTCCCCTTCACAGATGCTGATCCCCAGTGAACATCGGGCACCCCACACTCCATTTCAGCTCCTGCTCCCGGGGAGCCCATCCTATAACATGTGGCATCTGTACTTTAGCTTTCTAAAGATGCCACAGTAAGGGGATTTCAGGGCACAGACCCAAGCATGCCCAACTGTAGGGAAGGGAAAGAACGAACATTACCAAGGCAGGTGCTTTAAAAATGTCAACAGTTTAAATCCTCAACCTGATGGGTATCAGTTGTTTTCCTCATGTCACAGATAAGCGAACAGTGGCTTGGGGAAGTCCAACTATCCCTGTTCAGTTGTATAGGTAGTGGAATTAGGGATTCGAACCTAAGTCAGTTTGATTCCAAAGTCCTCGTTTTTTCCTATTCACTCCATCACTCCACTGTCTGAGCTGCCTATGTTTGGTTGCCTGCTAGGAAGGAAATCCACCAATCATGCATATTTTGAGGACCCGGAGACATGAAAGCAGAGTTCACTTAGCCATAACCCTAAGGGCCACTTGCGTGGCTGGAATGGGAAATCTCACCTGAGATGCCTCTCAGGTCGCGGGTGGTGACGAGATTGGAGCAGACGTGCTGGTGTCTGTAGATGGACTCGGATAATAGAAAATGCAAGTTGTGCAGTGGCATGGTGGAGATAAGGGGCAGCATTCCATCCTGGTGCGGGATCTGCACGGAAATGTGGATTCTGTGGGGGACAAGGGCAGAGATGGGGTTTAGGTGCAAGCTATCACCAGTTAATATGGTATATTTCCTTCTCATAACTCAACCTGTCTTCACCAAAGAATTTACCTATTTTTTTCCCCTGAGGCTTTCCGTGTGGGAACACAAGGTATGATGTACCTGTGGGGTTGTTCCCCACCCCACCAGGAGATGCTCCAGACTCAGGACTGATAGCAATCAGCAATCACAGGGTTTTTAAATATATACAAGAAAAGATAACATCACAACCACAAATTACTTTAAAGCCTTCTTTCGCTTTAAATGGAAGCTTTGTTTCCTCGTGTGCTACAGCAGAGTGACTGAGAGAGGTGCCGTTCCCTTTCTCTGCCACCGTGAGTGTCAGGGACACTTACATTTTTTAAAGTATTTGTGCCAAAAGACCTCACTGAGCTCTTTATACTCTAAGGTAGCTATCCCTATCCAGAAAAATACCTTAGAAATAGTTATACCCCACTACTGCTGTCTCCCCAGTTAAAAGAGACTTTTCTCTCCTCTCAAGGTCCAGCAACAAGGGTCGCCCTAACTGGCCCCCATTTGCAGCAGTGTGCTCTCCCCTCATCTACATTTCTTTTCTTTTTAAAAGTTTATTTATTGACTTTGAGAGAGAGTGCGCAGGAGGGGCAGACAGAGAGGGAGGGGGATTGACTCCCAAGCAGGCTCCACACTGTCAGTGCAAGGACCATGATGTGGGGCTTGAACTCACAAACCGTGAGATCATGACCTGAGCCATTAGCTGACTGAGCCACCCAGGCACCTCTCCCCTCAGCACTTCTCAGCACGTAGGTGCCTTTGCGCCAGGACATCTGTAACTTATTCACATGGTCTGCTATGTCTTATATGCTTTCAGACTCTGCTTATCTTGCCTCCCCACAATGAGGACAAGGATCATTTGCTTTACTTCTTTCACTTCTCCAGAGCCTGTAGTATAAAATTCTAAATAAAATACGAGCTTAATAAATATTGGTTAAGACTGCGACACAATAGAACTGTACTTATGGGCTGTGTTATTTTCGTTGTGCAAGTTTAAACTTTCAGCATGTTGACTGAGGATGCCTTTGAGTTTTTACAGCTTGTCTCTTGGAACAAAAACCCAAGAGACGTTTTTAAGGGGAATTGGTACCTTGGAGTATGAACATGATGTCTCTTTTGCCAGGAAGGGGTCAATAGTGCCCTGGGCACTTCTGCTACTGCTTTTTAACAAAAGTAAATCTCATTCAGTTAGAAAAAAGAAAGAATTTGCATATTCTTGGTTCCATATTTACATTCTTTTTCCCCATGCAAATGAACCCCTTTCTCTGAACTCAGTTACTCATAAAGGCACACACATAAATACTACAAGGTTTAATGAATATGTATAATATGCATGAATTCTTTTTTTTGCTGGGCAAAAATGAAAGTATCCATTTCCATCAAAATCATGGTAACACAGGAAAAAAATAAAAGCATACATGTCCAGTGACTTTCAGTTTATACAGTGTTATTACTCTGTTCACTAGATATTTAGCAAGTGCCTTTTAGATGTCAAGAAGCACTATCCCAGCTATAAGGAACCAAAAAAAAAAAAATCAGGGTCTCTGCCCTCCATATCTACTGTGGGGACAGAGAGAGAATGTAGGGTAACAATGCTCAGAATGGGTGCCAGGGGAGCTTCCAAATTAAATTGGGGGAGATGAGGAGGAGGTTCTTGGAAAGGATGTCACGATCTAGGTGTAGCAGGACAGTAGGATTTAACTCTGTTGAGTGGGAGGGGGCTCGGAGAATTGCGGTCTGGAGTGACAGCATGGCAGGGGTAGGCGACATAAAAGAGTTAGAAGCCCTGGCAATTTGACTTCAGTTGGGTTCTCTGCAGGTGGACTGGCAGGTGAGAATGACAAAGTGAGGGGCATGAGGCTAAGAAGAGGGGCAAGGGGCCAGGTTTAGGGGGTCTTTGAAGAATTTAAATTTTTTCTGAAGCATTTATCACCATTATTCTTTTTAAATATATATATTTTAAATGTTTTTATTCATTTTTGAGAGAGAGAGAGAGAGAGAGAGACAGAGTGAGAGAGGGACAGAGGATCTGAAGCAGACTCTGTACTGACAGCAGAGAGTGCAATGCGGGGTTCAAACTTAGGAACAGTGAGATCATGACCTGAGTCGAAGTTGGATGCTTAACCAGCTGAGCCACTGAGGTGCCCTTCCACTATTCTTACTTTGCAGAAGCATCACTCACTGATCTATCTCACCTTGAAAACACACAAAGGATAGCCCTCTCGTTGTGGAAGGCACCACCGGCCTGACCTGTTCGGATGCTCCTTGTGCTTGACATCCAAGTATTTCAAGGTTGCGATGAAGGACTGAGCCTGGAAGCCTCTGGCTGTCCCAGCTACCACTGGGGTGTGGCAGATAGCACTGTCTGTTCCAATGGTAACAATGTTGCTCCTTAGTGGGGTCCCTACATGGCCCACCTTGTCCACAGCCTTTGCCACACAGCGCACATGGAACCTCCGGCTGAAGTAAATGCTATCCAGGACCTATAGGGAAGAAAAAGGTACTTGAGACATGCGTTTCCTCCTTCAACAGCTCTTTACGCTGTATCTTTTGGATGGTATGACACAACCAGTTTCTGGTACAGGGTTATCTGTGAGACTACCCATCATCTGTCTGTTCATCCATCTATCCACTCATCTATTTATCTATTCATTCATTTGCCACAAAGCTGGTGATTTTCTCCCAGGAGCCAGGCACTAGGGACAGAGCAGGAAGTACTTGTAGCCTAAGGCAGTATGTCAGACAGTGAGTAAGTAGAGAGATGTGGAGCTGGAGCCCAGAGATCACTGGTTACCAGTGATAATATTGTTCTCTTTATATATTAGGTTCAGGGGCGCCTGGGTGGTTCAGTCGGTTAAGCATCCAGCTTCCAGCTCCGGCTCAGGTCATGATCTTGTGGTTCGTGGGTTCGAGCCCCACGTCGGGTTCTGTGCTGACAGCCAGCTCAGAGCCTAGAGCCTGCTTCGGATTCTGTGTCTCCTTCTCCTTTGACTCTCCCTGATCGTGCTGTCTCTCTCTGTCTCTCAAAAATAAATAAAAACATTAAAAAATTTATATATTAGGTTCAGCATAAGGACAACTCAACTGGTTTTCAGCCCTTCCCTTAAGACTGGTTAGTTTCTAAGTCACTTTTGCTGAGGGCATGGTGTCAGGATACAGAGAAGGGATGCTTCCTTCCCAGGAAATTTTCTTTTTCTTTTTTTCTGACTGCTAGTCCCTCCCCAGCCCCCACCTAAGGACCACACACACTGCAAAGGTTACAGTAAGCTGCAGGGCTGAAGCTGAGAACTTGGCCTCTGAAACCTACTGGCCTTTGGAGGTCTTTCAAAAGATTCTTTCATGTTCCCAGACATAGAAAAGCCATAAGAATGCTTAACTCAATCTATGCAGAGGCAACGTGGGTCCTCACAACTCTTTAGGTAAGGTGTGCATACACACAGGGAAGTATATAACAAGAAAAATTAATTAGTAGTTCTGTGTGCCATGGACCTCCCACAAAGCAATCATACAAACTTATAAATTCTACCCATGAAAACAATTTTCACTGAAGTCCATTAAAAATTAAAGAGGATTTTTCCATTAAAAATTTTTTAATTAGCTGCCAATGCTTTATTTATTTATTTACACATGGACTTAGTTCAGAAGGGATTTGAGGCATCTTACAAAAATGCACACAATACAATGGTATTAAATAAATAATTAAAGAAACAAAGCTAGAGCAAAGGAAACTAGGGTGAAAGCATTAGTTACCAAGTCATTGCAAGAAGACAAACTGAAACATAAAGTAAAATCATAAATTTGGTCCCTGTTAAAAATGTATATTTGGCCTAAATCTGACCAAACTGCTTTCATGTTTTTTGAAAAGAGAATTAGATACTTAATGAAATGATAAACTATTAAGTCTTGTCATTGAAATTTTTAAAATGTATCAGATAGTTTAAATTGGAACTAGGGTATGCTGCAGAATAATTGATCTATTGGTCTTTCTGAATAAGCTATGAGAAAAACAGTGAACATGAGTGACTGCTTTGTCCAGAACCCCCATTCATCTATGCCTTTCTTTCACTATCATCTCATCTATGTGAAGCACTTACTAAGTGAGGACAAACTGAGAGTTGAGCAGGAAAAAAATCCAGAGAAATTCAGTCTGAAAGAAAGCTCTAATTTCCAAAATTATTAAGTGCATTAATTTTAATCAAAAACTGTTGAGGGCTTACTATGTGCCAGATACTCAGCTGAGTATCTCCAGTTCTGTCTCTGGGCAGAATGACATCATTGGTGTTATGAACAGTCACTGCAGTGCACTGTTTCTTAAGGTTGGGCAAACCCTTAATCACTGTTCATTGTTCTCTGATGGTGAGTCTGGGGTCCCAACTCCGTGAAGACAGCAACTGCATAGTGAACTTCTCTTCACGTCCTCCTACAATTTTGTAAACTGCTGATCACTCAGGAAGCACTGTCTCCTTTGTTTAATAACTGTGCCAAACCTACTGGCTCCTTCGACGACTGAGCATGTTGGGCTATAAAACTGTAGTAGAATCCTTGGGCCATGTCCTTAAGGAGTCTCTATCCTACTACTTATTGAATGATTGAAGCGATGTGGGGAAGAAGTAATCATTAATTGTACCTGCCTAAAATCTTTGACTTACTTTACCAAATATAGATCACTTTTATATCTGCTTCATCAATGACCCTGTCAAGTTGCTAAGAGGAACAAGTATTATTTTGCAGATCAGGAAATGGAGACCCAGAGAGGTTAAGTAACCAATTAACATCACATAGCTAAAAGTGGGCAGAATCAAGATTAGTAAACAGATTGTCTGATTACCAGTTTGGATCTCTTTCTACTATACCGTATTACCTCTTCTTATATATAAGAATAAAGAAGCCAGTGTATATACTATGTACCTGCTCATTCATTTATTTTATTCCAAATGCCATGCAAGGACTTTAAGGAATTTGACAGAGAGTTGTAGTGATACAGAGAAACACCAGTTTTCTCCCTATGCAACCAGGCCCAGACCCCTAGACCTACCATATGGTTGACACTGGTGAATGGTGTGTTGTCAGTGATGGTCTCAAAGGGAGAGCGAGCCCCATTGCCATCTGTGGGGGTGGCCACTTCCCAGCTGAACTGCACAGATGTTTGGTTGATGCCAGCCTCGCTGCAGCGCTCCCTCATGGCAGCATACTTGGGGAAATGAGAGTCGCAGGGGGTGACACAAACCAGCGGGTAGCCTGGGGAGGGGGATTTCTTGACTCCTTCCTTGGTAACCTCTTCTACGTGGTCATAGTCAGCAAGTGTGACAACCTGCAAAGGAGCAACAAAGCTTCAGCTTGGGCTGGGTGTTGGGAAGCTCAGAGAGCAAGGGCTCCCCTCCCAGAGATCCACAAGATGCCTTAACTGCTAGGGATGTTTTAAAATATAACAGAAGTTTTCATAATGCTTTGTCAGGCATCCCTCAAAGATACTACAGATCAATGGTGAAAATGATCTTCCTTCTTCCTGTGAAGACTCTTTAGTATCTTGTTAATCTTATTCCTAAATCAGAACTCTATCACTCATGTGGAAAATACTTTTATTTTCATGCACACTGTCACTAAAGCTATATCATGAGTAACAGTTACTAGTTTAAAGTTGCATTAAAAAATACAATAAATGAAGCTGCATTAAAATGTTAATGATACGCAGTAGTATATTTGGCAAAACAAAAGTAAATAAAGGTAGCGTATTTCTTCCATGGTTGAATAAAAGACACAGTTAGGAATGTTCCGTCTACTACATAAGACTAGCCAGGGGAGGTTAGAAGACTTATTCTGACTGCCTCATTATTACCGGTGAAATTACCTCGGGCAGCCTCCAGGCATGTTCCTCCTAGTCATAAAGTCAGTGTGTTCATACTGACATACACCCCCAAAATGGAAAACTGGATACTGCACTTTTGCAAATACTTACCTCTATGTGTGTGGCAAGTACGTAGGGTAATAGATATGAGGTAGCATTATTTTTTTCCCTCCACTCTTCTAGGTCCCACCAAAGACATGAGAAGATCAATTGTATTGTACTTTCTGTGTTTATCACACTAAGGTATCAACACGGTCTCATTCTTTTGTCCGAACAGGGTTTCTCATCCTTGATCCTACTGAATTTGTGCCAAATGATTCTTTGTTGTTGTCCTGTGTATTGTAGGATGTTTGCAACATTCCTGGCTCCTACCCATTAGATGCTAATAGTGTCTAGTGTGACAGTTGTGACAACCAAAAGTGTCATTAGATACTGTCAAATGTCCCCGGGTGGTGCAGAGAAGGAGTTTGGGAAGGAAGGAACAAGACGGCTCCTAGTTGAGAACCACTGTGTTAGAAAAATGAAGAATTGTAGCACCAGAAGTCCTGCTTCTTTCAAGTTCTTATCTACTAGTCACTAGGGTATAAAAGTAGTAATCCCTTCGGGTCAAGCAACTCACAATGGGTGGCGCTGGCAATATGAGACTCCCTGCTGCCTCCTGGTCTAGAATTGTTACTGTGGCAGTGGTCACATCACCAAGAACTGCTTCCACTGGGTCATCTGGGCCAAGGACTAGGGAGAAAGATTCATGCCATTCCCGGTCTTCATTGGACAGGATCTCGACTTTGAAAAAGATGTGATCCACACCTTCACCAAGGACAGAACAAAAAGAGGGCAAAGTTCTCATTAGGTAACCTCACTAAGAAAGTGCAGGCTGGCACTGCTGAGACTTCATGTTAAACAACGCCCTTTCCTTTTAGAGGTTTTCTATAAATACAGGGGCTGCTAATCACTTTAGTCCTATCTCAAGTGAGAAATCTATTTTATAGACCAAATTCCACCTGTGGTAGAGGCTCAGTATTGCAGATTTACTATTCAATGCCATATGAGAATTAACGGCCCCTGCCTGACACTAGCTGGTAGTAATAAAAATCTATGATCCAAAATACACTCCACCCTGGTTATGAGGGTTTTTTGCTTATTTTTTCTTTCCCCTTTGTACTTAGGCATGAGCTCCTGTGTGGAGGTAAGTGCTTGCACACAGACACCCTTCAGAGCTGTCCTGAGAAGCAGTACCTCAGAGGCTTCCTACCAGGTAATCTCCGCAAAGACATAACAAAAAGGTTTGGCGGCCTGGAATGAGGAGGGTGAGAGGCTTAGAAACTCCCTTCCTTTCCTATAAAATGGTTCTCTGAGGGTGCACACGTCCCTGGTGGTAGGTAAGGTTTCCTTCTTCCTCTCCTATAAACGCCTGAGCTAGGTTACTCCCAAGATCTGTCTTCTCTCCAGATCCTTATGCAGAAAAGAAAAAAAGTAAAGACGCGCAGAAGAAAGTCCTTGTGTGGAGATGGGAGAAGGGTGTCTGCCTTTCCAGCAAACCCTAACCAGATGCACGTGGGATGAGGCCGAAAGCCCTTTAAAACTCCAGCAGAATGAGAGACATCAGAGACTCCTCCCTCTTCATTTCCGAGGGAGTCACTTCCTCCCTTCGCCCGCCAAGACATCTCTGAAAAGGACTCTACCACTGTTGCTCACTCCTGGCTACATCGCAGATGGCGTCAGGATCTGCGCGTCTTTTCACCTTATATCACTCCAGAAAGCTCTGTGACAAAATCTAGCATATAATTCAACTCCTTCTCCATCTCATTCCTCCCATCAAATTAATATATCAGGTAGTTAAACAGCTAGCTGTGACCTGAATCCCATCTCTCTCTCTTCCCTGACTCATTTCTATAGTTCTCTCCATAATAAACCTTTTTTGGAAATCTCATATGAGGGTATCCTGTCTCTTAGCAGATATTAAGCCACTGGAGCACAGAGACTGTGCCTTCTGGATTTTAGTAATCCCTGAAGGTCCCAGCACACTGGTTTGTACCAATGTTTGTTGGATGCTGGAAATCATGTTTACTCTTTTAAAATCAACTGCATCTGTTAACTCGACCAAATTATAGGCTAACAATAACAACAAAATCCTTTTAAATGAGCCAAAATGCCAAGGATCTTCTGAAGTAAGGAACCTCCTTTATTGTTTTTCAGAAAAATGCCATTTTTTAAAAGATTCCTATAATATCAAATGTGTACGTAATAAGTATTTCATGCTTAGTAAGCACTACTGTTTTCCTCTTTTATTTTTCTACTCATCTCTTTTTTTCAAATATAAGATGTTTGCCTCCTATTATGTAAAACCCACGACTGGGATTGGCATTCAATTACCAGGACTGAACTTTAAGACTCGGCTCTTCGGGTAATAATCCACCCCAGACTGGGCAGACCCATCGCGCGTGCTACAGCGGATCCTGGACGTCCTGTTCTGATCCCCTCTTCGGATCACCTTGACATTCAGAACAGCTGTGGCATCTGGCCCTGAGGGCTCCCGGACTTGATATGCAGCTTCTTCAAACTCAATGGTAGGGGCTAAGGAACAGGATTAGAAAAACAAGAGCCAGTTGGAAAAGCACAAAGGATTCCCACTCCTGTGAAAACACCTTATAAAGACAAGAGGTAGTTTTCCACATTAGTAAATAATACAAAGGCACAATGGCTTACGGTCATAAAAATCAGTTTTTAGCTCTCAGCAAAGCTTTGGAAAAGGAATTTACTTGTGATTCTGCAAGAGCTCTCACAGGTTTCTTATTAAAAACAGTATAGTAGGGGAAATATTTTTAAGCAATTTGAAATGCATGATGTCCAAGTTTCCATCTGGGCATTACAACACATAAAATGTTTTTAAATGCACATACTTTATCAAAGGACTGAGACAGAGTGAACCCTTGGTAAATACTTACTGACCAATGGCATGCATCAGCTCTTTTTCACTTATGAGAGATACATTTCTAAGCTTTATAATTTATCTCATTTATACATGACCTAAACTTCCCAAGTCCATCTTACTTCTCTGATCTTCTGGGTCCTTCCTCCCAGGGCCCTTATGTCTCTCACCCTTAACTTTTCCTAACTTCTTACAGGTTATTTACTTAACAATAAGTAGTTTTAATGAAGAATCCAAGGGTTCCTAACACACTCTGGTTTGAGGTGCTATTCTCATTGCTATGAAATGATTAATATGTTGGTTTTTTAAAAATTTCAAATTGTGCCTTCTTTTCCATTATATTCTCAGTGGGAGGGGGAGGTGGTGGTGGATACAGTGAGATAAAATATCTGATAATTGAAAGCAATTACAGATTTTATATTATTTCTAATATACTATAATACTTTGGAAAAATGTCTATATTCTCTACTCATTCCTTTTATCTCTCAGGAAGTCAATTCTTCTTAATTGTAGAAGATAAACTTCATTTGAAACTTTGCAGTTTTTAATAAATGCCTTTTGAAACTTAGGAGTGTCACTTATTACCTCTTGAGCCTCAATCTCTAGATTTCTATGTGACCAGGAGAGGCTCACTTCAGGATCTGAACCTGAGTCTTGTTGGGTAAAGGACCAAGTCAACTTCAAGGCTGGCTTTTTTTATTTTACCCAATGTCCAAGTTAGTCCCCAATTTTATATTCAAAACCCTGAGAGTCTCACTGACTCTCATGTAGATTCTAGAATCTGACAAAATAAGGTTTACAATCAGTTTTGCTGCTTATAGCTGTGTAACTAAGGGCATAAATTATATAAATTTGCTGATATTCAACTTCTTCGCCTATAATAGAGGGATAATAACATCTACCTTACTGTCAGGATAAAATGAAATAAGATAATATAATATGCTTAGCATGGTTTTTGGTATATAGTAGATATTCAATAAAAACAGCTATTACTATTTGTAATATTATTCTCCATTCCTTCATTAAAATATCTATTTGAATAAAACAATTATGTCCCAATTTGAAACAGATTTGGTTTTGTTTTCTCTAGTGCCTGGGTCATTCTTTGCTGCCATCTGACTAAAGAATTTAAGATTTTTTAGGTTAATAGGCCAAATCAATTAGAAGAAAACTGAGACATTTTACTTTTCTGGAAGGTGGCAGTGTTTAAATTAGTTCATTGGATTCAACTGATACTGATTGCATTTCCAATCTTGATCCTGAACTGCAGCAACTTAGTTTTTATTCTCTGTTTGCCTTAGCATCTCTGTCCTAGCTTGTAACTATATTTATCCCTTATCTCTTGGCAATGTGGTGGGGAATAATGAGATTAAGAATACCTATAAACTTAATGGAACCCAGTAGAGGATGGTCACTTGCTGCGAACAGTGTATATAAATACTCTGAGACTGTTATCAGTAGGCACTTTTATAGTACTTTCATCTTAAAGAAAAACACCTATAATTACATTATTAGTAAAACATCAGTTCAGGGTCTATTAGCCAAAGAATAACTAAAGACAATATCTTCTGTTACCATCTTCATCATTGGATATGGTGATGGTGGCCATGTTATTCTTCCCAACTCTGGCTCCACTCCAGTGGTTTCCAAGAGGATGGCTCAGGTAGACCCTGAATTGTTCCTCAGGCTCAAATATGGAGTCATCATGGATAGAGACAGTACAGTTCTTCATCTAGAGCCAATGTCATAAGACAGATTAATATTTGCAGTAAAAACCAGTAACTTGCTTGGTTTTCCTAGAAAATGATTTTTTTTCTTTGCAGCATCAAAGAACCAACACAAATTCAAAAGGATACAAACCATTTCATTTCTAAAATAGAATGTTTAAATCTAATAATTCATGCTTGACTGGGACATACCTACACATGGAGCGTTGTATTAAAACATTCCAAACTACTCTGAATGATCAATTATGTTATGAAAAACAAAATCAATAAAACAACCCGCTCCAACGCACCTCTAGGGTACTTGTGTGCTTTGCCGGAGCAAACCAATGAGTGTGTGTGTGTTACGAAAGGTAGGCTTCTGATGATAGGGTTTTAACATACGGGTTGGTCTTCCTGAGGAGCTGAACCCCCTTGGCAAAAGTGGAATAGGTTTTTCTTAATGTTTATATTTATTTTTGAGACAGAGAGAGACAGAGAACGAGCCGGAAAGGGGCAGAGAGAGGGAGACACAGAAACCAAAGCAGGCTCCAAGCTATCAGCACAGAGCCCCACGCAGGGCTTGAATTTGTGAATGCGAGATCATGACCTGAGTCGAAGTCAAAGGCTCAGCCCACTGAGCCACCCAGGTGCCCCGGGAATAGTTTTACATGGAACTCAGAAAGGCTTCTTGTTAGGTTGAAGATACTTTTCAATGCTGCAGAACTCTCAAATGGGTTGCCAAATGGTGTCTCATCTGAAAACTATTGAGTCCTGAAAGTCTGAGAAGAGAATTTAAATCCCTGTTTGACGAAAAGAAATAGTGTTTCCCACACTGAATATTCTCTATGGAGGACTGTATTCTTAAGAAAACAGAAAATAAGGCCAAAACATTTTAGGTGCTGCAGTGGGTTTAATAGTAGAGTCATGTAATATGAAGTGGGATTATTTTTACTTGAACTATTTTAAATCTACTCTACTACTATACTGCAAAGGCTCTGTGGGTATAAAGAAGTTTTGCTCTCATACTTCCGAGGTCACACTAAATGGAAAAAGTCCTGTGAACATGTATAGGTAGCTTGCTAACCTGGTGATAAGCCCCTGAAGAAGTTCCTTTTTTTCTTGATAGAAGGCATACATTTAGTAGTGACTCTTCAGGATATCTTTTTAAAAAGGACATTATCATGAAGGACAAGTTTCAAAGACAAATTGCTTAGCAAACCAGAGAAAATGAAAATCCCAAAGTGTGCTTACAAATAATGATAGATTGTCATGTGGGTAACATATAGATGATTAGACTGTATTTTCTTAATAATCTTATTAAATTATAAACTGTCTCTTGGATCGGCAGAGAATCCTCTTTTGAACTTAAAACAAATACAGACATGTAGACTCAAAGCTGAAGATTATATCTGTAGTATTTGTGTGTGTTTTTAAACACACGTTTCAACCTGCTACCAGTAAAATTCCCATAAAATATATAAGACAGGCTGCTATGAATCATGAATCTATAAAAGACCAAGAATCTCAGAGAAGGAAGCTATAACTTTTTTTTTTTTTTGGTAGCAAAGATGAACAGAGGAAAAATCTGCAGTGACTTGGAATGGGTAAGATCTTCTAATACTAAACTTCAAAAGGACTAATCATAAGGCAAAAATTTGATATATTTGGCTATACCAAAACTGAAAACTTATGTTCAACTAAGAACACTGTGATCAAAGGTAATAGATAAGTGACAGAATGGAAAAATATGTTTACAGTATCTAAAATGTCTACAACTGGCAAGGAGTTTGAGTTTAGAATATATAACAAAGACTGCAAATTGGTAAGAAAAAGACAACAGAACTATAATAAGGAACAAAGGATAAACACAGTTACATAAGAGGAAACCCAAGAAGCTACCAAGCATACAAATTGGTAGTAACTAGAGGAATGCAATTTAAAATGAGATATAACTGTATACGTATTAGATTAGCAAAAAATTAAAAAGATGAGTAATGCTAGGTGTTGGATAGGACATAGGATTATAGCAACCTTCATGCTACTGCTAGTGACTTCCTGGAAAGTTTCCTGACACTATTTTTTTCAAATTAAGCACGTACATGGCCTATGGCCCAGCAATTTTACTGTTGAGTGTATATCCAAAGGAATTCCCACTCAGGTCTCTAAATGGATATGTATGAGGCTATGCATTGTAGCATTATTTGTGATAGCTCAGTGTTAGGAGGTGGTTAGGGTGCTATCTCTGAGGCTCCTCACAGTCTATTGTTGAGAGTGGATGGTTAAAATGTACTAAATGCACATTATGAAATATTTTTCACTAGCTCAGCAACAGATTAGATGTGCACATAAGTGATTAGACATATATTAAACCATCTTACTGAGTAAACACAGTACAAGTTTGAACAAATACAAATCAAGAGATATACATTAAACATAACAGATTGATGAGTTCTGAGGTGGGGCATAGAATGTTGTTGGAGAATAGGCATAAAATAAATAAACAAAATAATAAGAGAAGGGTCTTGAAATGACAAATGAGGAGGTACAAGTGACTCAATCATTTGAAACTGATATCTAAAAATGGGGAAAGGTGATTCTCATTTAATATATACTTTGACATATACTGAGGTTGCAGGCTTTGATTCTTTTCTTTTAAGTTTATTTATTTATTTTGAGAGACAGAGACAGACAGAGACAGAGAGCACAAGCAGGGGAGGGGTAGAGGGAGAAGGAGAGAGGGAATCCCAAGCAGGCTATTAGTACAGAATCCAATACAGGGCTCAAACCCACAAACTGTGAGATTGTGACCTGAGCTGAAATCAAGAGTTGGATACTCAACCCTCTGAGCTACCCAGGCTCCCTTGACTCTAATGCAGCCATACACAGTGATAGTAATTTCTCAGGAGTTTCTATGCCCATGTGCATGTACATTGCTAAGAAGAGAACACTCTACTCACTCAAATCCACTCAATGTCTGCCTATTTGGTCCTATGCTATTGGTTCTTTTTTTTTTTTTTTTAATGTTTTATTTATTTTGGATATAGACAGAGACAGGGCATGAGAGGGGGAGGGGCAGAGAGAGAAGGAGACACAGAACCGGAAGCAGGCTCCAGGCTCTGAGCTAGCTGTCAGCACAGAGCCTGACGCGGGGCTCGAACCCACGAACGTGAGATCTGACCTGAGCCGAAGTCGGAGGCTTAACCAACTGAGCCACCCAGGCGCCCCCCTATGCTATTGGTTCTATACCAGAATATACGTTGCGCTGAGCCAGGGGCCCAGGTGTTAAAGAATTGTCTCTTCCTCCTGTAGGTAACATTGATGGTGTGTTCATCTCCAATGTAGTTGCGAATTAAGAAGAGCCTCACTCATTTGATTTTGCCAAATTATAAAACAGTTATATATCCTTTAAATTCCTAGCTCAACCAATGATATATGTATTTGGTTGTAAGAAGGATACAAAGAAGACAGCTACATAGGGCAGATGATAGTATTACAAAGAGTATCAACTAATAAAAGCATTCACAGGATGATCAGAATTTGTCAAACTGACTTCATTATGGACAAATAAAGGCATCAAGGAAAAAGAGAATCTGATCTTTCAGCCATCATGAATCTACTTACTTTTTCCCCTTTCAGAAATGTAATCCGTGAAGAGTCTGCATTTCTTCTCTCCTCAAAGTCCTCCATGACCTGAGCTGAATGGCTCTGAGTATAGCACCTCACTGAGGACTCATAGCTCAGGTCTCCACTTCGAATGATGGGCACCTGCAGGACACCCTCCTTCTCCTTCACTAGGAGCAAATCCTTGGCAAACTGCATGCTGGGCACTAGGGGAGCAGAAGGAAAGATGGAGGCATTATTAGTAGGAGGCAACGGGAAGGTGGCCACAGCCCTCAGCAGCCCTCAGCAGCCACTTGGCAGGAAAGGTCTATGAAGGGCCATCGCAGGCTGGCAAATTACAGATGGTAAGTGGATTTCAAGGCGTGCTTGCACTCAAGACAAGGGAACTGCTTCCACTGTTGAGTGTGTTTCCAATGAAATAGAATCAGTCAATTCTGCACCTGTTTTCTCTCAGCTTTGGGGTACAGTCCCCATCTCAAATGCAGATGAGTAATGCAAGTAAAGAAATGAGCCAGGTATAAAAAAACTTTTTGATTGAGACTTGAGTATGCAAAAAAAGTTTGCTTTCCTTCTGAGGCTACAAAAAGAAAAGGAGCAGTGCAAGCCTCATGATAAATGGCCACTTGCGTTGGTCCTGGGACAGGGAAACAGTGGGGACATTGGTAAAGAGGAAAGTGCAGGCCTTTTTAAAGGGAGAGATCACCCCTCAGCTCCAGTCTTTTGCTGGCAGATATTTTTGGATGAAGCCAGAAACTTGGATTTGTATGTTTATCTCCTAATCTTTAAAAAAGCAATCAGTTACGATAGTGAAAAGAACTTCCGTATAAGCCAACCTCTTTGGACCAAACAAAAGACATCCACACACTTAATTTGGCCAGTGGGGCTCCAGTCTGTGATTACTGCTGTAAAATCACCTTTTCTTTTATTGTTCACATGGTCTCACTGGACTTTAGGAAAGGACCAGGGCCAAACTGCGGTTAAAAACATGGGCTCTACAGTAAAGAGGCCTGGATTTCCATCCCAGCCCTACTACCTACTAGCTGTATGATATAGAGTAATTTATTTAGATTTTCTGAGCCTTGAGGTTTTTTAAGTACACAAATTGGCAATATTACTATCCAACTTGTAGGACTGAATTTAATGAAATAATGCATGAATGGTGCTCAACACATCTGGCTGGTATCTGACACATCACAGGCACTCAAAATTTGGTAGGAATTATTGTATTATAATTTGTATTGCCCTCAACTCCAGGCTTCTCAATAAGAAGAATCTTTTTTTCTCCTTACTTTCTATAGTAGCTACAATAATGTTCCACATTAAGACATGTCCTCTTCTGAGTCCGACATCTTGTCAATTGCTGGCCATTTATTTCTTAATGAACAATACAGAGAGGTTGTCCCTCCAGTCACATGTCAAAGTGTCCTGTGGCAGAAGCTGACTCTACAGCTGGAGCCTGCTACTTCCTTGCTGTGTCTTGCATACGCCCTGCCACCCCCAAAAGGAAGGAACCAAAAGCCGAGGACCCAGCACTCAGCAAATCAATATGTAAAGAGCTCTGTTTGCCCCTAACTTGCTCACTGCTCAAAACTGTTGGCACTAGTAAAAACAAAGCAAACTCCATACCTAAGCTAAACCTAACAGTTGCCGCTTACTACCAAAGAAAAACCTAAAAGATACTTCTTAAAAGAACAATACACTTAAAGGAAAAGTAACAACTTTGGCATTAGGACCCAAACATTAACCATTTAGGGTTCTGTCATCCAGTAAAATGGTCTGTACTGTTAAAAAAGGTGGGTGGCCACCGGGAGCCCACCTTCCAACCCTGTCACGACCACTGCAAAGGCAGACGCTGCCTCCGCGCCCACTGTGGATGTGACGTCTCCCTCTCCCAAGGCCCCCAGCACTGTTGAGGACAGAGTCTGCGAGCCCAGCCCAGCCGGCGAGAAGCCTGTTTCTGCAGTTACGGATGCAAGTGCCTCTGAGTCACCTTAACTTTGAACCGGTCTTCAGAATTGGCGTGGTGGGTTTGTCTAACCACGGAGCGTGTCTGGAAATGCAAACTCTCGTTAATTTCATACTAGTTTGTACCGTATCTGTAGGCATCCTGTAAATAATCCGAAGGGGAAAACTGAGGAAGAGGACGTGGGCTTGTATCCTGCCAAGTCGGGGTGGGGCTCAGAGGCCGGGAGGGAAAGGTCAGAAAGTGCTTGTATTTTAAAAACAAC
>NC_043700.1:133540497-133559204 GCF_006229205.1 Suricata suricatta
ACGGAGCGTGTCTGGAAATGCAAACTCTCGTTAATTTCATACTAGTTTGTACCGTATCTGTAGGCATCCTGTAAATAATCCGAAGGGGAAAACTGAGGAAGAGGACGTGGGCTTGTATCCTGCCAAGTCGGGGTGGGGCTCAGAGGCCGGGAGGGAAAGGTCAGAAAGTGCTTGTATTTTAAAAACAACCAAAAAGAATTGTAAGAGTGGCTTGCTGCCAGGTCTCCACTGCCACTTGTGGGGGTACACATCTTTGGGAAGGGTGGTGACAGGGCTTCCACTAGGCTCCCTGTCCCCCTGCTGCTCTCCTGTAAGAAAATGAAATATTTTATGCCTAGTACTCACACGCAACATTTCTTGTATTTTGTAAATCGTTTTTGAGAATGCAGACCACCTCACTAAATTGTGAAAGGAAAAGATATTTTATTTTGGTCTCTGTGAGTCAATCTCTAAAGGTTTACACGAAAATTCCAACTAAAGATGTTTGTTAAAGTTACACAGTGTGCACTATTAATCGAACATCTTTTTATTCAGCCTAGTCACAGATCTTTGTTCAGAGCTCTCAGAATTATTCAGACAACATTTTGTAACTGCTGCTGTTGCTTTATACGTCCACCATCAAATGGCATTTAAAAAGAACTAAAGGAAATGCTGCACAGTCTCAAAAAAAAATAAAAATAAAAAATAAAACTAAAAAAGGTGGGTGGCAATGACGACCTAGCATAGAAGGACAAGAAGGAAACTTGTTGGCAGGTAAACAGCAACACAAGCAGGGAAGCTCTTCTGCTCATGACAGATTATCTAAAGCTTTGGATGGATTTTTCTTGCAGGCCCAACAGGCATCAAGCCAGATGAGAGTTCAAAGTGAAAATGGTAATATTTAGGTTTCGTCATGTAGTCATCAACCCTAAATTTATCTTGAGATGTAAAAGACACCTTTCTTTCCTCTTTAAAAATATATTAAACTGAATTCGCTCCTTTCCCTATCTGGGAGAAGAGGGAGAGAGAGAAAAAGAGAAGGGAAGTAGGTGAACAAGTGCCATGATCATCTTGCCTGCCAGGAATTGTTTCTGCCCTTATAGAGCCCCTGGTCTGGTGGGAGACTGAGGCCAGAGACAATGGAAAGACAATAAAGTGGGTTCTGCAATAGATTTATGCATGCTAGTTTATGGCACACAAAGGAAAGGTCCAGCCCAAGTCGGGCACCACGTTAAGGGCTTCCATACATGTCATCTCGTGTCATCTTCTTAACACTCCAACTGTAAGTAGGAACACTGTTCTCAGGAAGTAGGAGCACTATTGTCAGTTCTGCCTGACTTCAGACTCCTCCTTCCACACCATAGGGGTGCTTGACCCTGAAATGGGATTCCTTGTGGGGATTCACAGGTATACACTAGGTATAGCACATTTACTGTCAGCACATTCATCATACACAGCCTAGTCTGTAGATATCTCCTTACTGGAGTTACAGTCTTATGTCTTGAAATAAACTGTGGGACTCTGCTCTCTGCTCTGTTGTAACTCACACAGTGCTGGGCAGCAGTCTTAGACCAGAAAATGTGCACTAAATACTGTTATTCACTAATCTTCATAGTAACAACAAAGTAGGTGCAAATGCCACATCCTGAAATTTGAGGGCCTCTTTATGGGCAATGCTTAGATTGGAGATTTATGAGAAATCCTGATTCCTGTTCTCTTAAGTTAGAGTAGGTAGGATATAGTGCATACATAGGGATGTGATAAGATTGTGGCTACAAGGCCTTTCATGTCTTGCTCAGCATTCCTCTGGTCCATACCGAAGACTAACTCAAGGTCTCAGAGCAGAAGAGGAAAGTGAAAATAGGAAAATGTTCTGAGACGAACTACTTAGATGATTTAAGGCTCTGAGATCACCTGTGGAAAAAAAGATGAAAGACCGAAGATCACTTTGGAGGGTTGAAAGTTGACTTGCTAAGGATACTGGGTGATTTCAACCCTCTAAAACTCTAATGTGAAAAGTCAGCATGGTAGGGATTAAAACCAGAAGACAGGACTTGGATAGAACAGACCTGGGTTTTAACTCTGGCCTCCATCACCTCCTCTCCATGTGATCTTGAACATGAACCTGTTTCACAAATCAAAGAGCTTGTAGAAGAGAGAAGGAAAGACCTTTCTACCTTACAATGTTCACATGGAGGAAACTCAGCAAAAGTTAGCAATTACTAGGAAGAAGGATACCCAGTAGACAGTACCTTTGACCACTACAGTGGGTTACTGAAATAGGTTTGGGAATTTCTTTCTCTGGGATAAATTCTTAACTGAATATAGTTTGTTGTAGATGAGAAATATTTTAACATATTCATTTTCTAAGTTTACAACCTTAATGTTCATCAATAAAGCATGAAGAAAAATCCTAAATGAAATCTTTTCTGTTGATCTGGGGCAATGAGTTTTGTATGTGTTACTGGAGTCCCACTGGCAAGTGTGATAAATTACAGATGTGTCAGGAAGAAAATAAATTAACATGCAATAAAATCTACTGTGTGCCAGGTACAATAGTAGATATGTTCATATACTTTATCTAATTTAATCCTTATAATAATGTTATAAGGTAGGTATTATCACTATTTAGAAATTAACAGAATGAGGCTCAGTAACCTTATGTTGCGAATCTAAAGCCAAAAATTAAAAAAAGAGTGGGGGGGGCTGGAATTATGTTTTAGGTCTTCTGATTCTGCATTTCCTTTCCACTCCATCAGAAAGAAATTAACTACTTTTCATGCAAAAGCATTAGAAGCCTTTTCAAGAATAAAAAGGATAACTGCATTTCTTCTTTTCAGTGAATAAGGGAAAAAAAACCATATCCCACAGATTCTACTATTGCATCAAGCAGGACTATTTAGTGTAGTGCAGAGTTTGAACTTTAAACCCAAAACTTAGAACACATGATGGTCCCTCTCTGTATGAGATTTTGAGTGTTTACTTCCCTGATTCCAGTCTCCTTATCAACAAAATGGAAACAAGTATAAAACCATGAGATTATGAGCAAATGAGAAAATGTCTAGAACATCACTCTGTGAACTCTCAGGTAACATGCAATATAAAATAGTATAATTGTTATAATCTTGTTCACAATTAAAAAGTGACCATTTTATGAATCACAGACCTAAATGTAAAACTTAAAACTAAAAACTTCCAGAAGAAAACACAGGAAAAAAAATCTTTATAACCTTGGGTCAAGCAAAGATTTCTTAGATACAGCATTAAAAGCATAATCCATAATAACATTATTGATAAGAGGGACTATTTCAAAAAGAAAAACTATTGCCTTTTGAAAGAACAAAACACAAGCAACAGTATTGGGAGAAAATATTTGCAAAACACAAATATTTGTCCAGAATTTATAACAATGTAATGATAGAGGGGGGAAAATAATTCAACTAAAAATGGAGGAAATATTTGAATAATACATTGTTAAAGAAGATATATAGATGGCAAGTAAACATCTGAAAATATCTCAGTGTCATTAGGGAAATGACTTTCAAACCATGAGACACCGCTACCCATCTAGGAGGACAACTAAAAAGAACTCCCAGAAACCTGACACCACCAGATGTTGGTGAGGGTGTGGTGCAGCCAGAGTTCTCACCCACTGTTGATGATGATGCAATATAGTCACAACTACTTTGGACAGCAGGTTGGCAGTTTCTTAGCATACAATCCAGCAACACCACTCCTAAATATTTACTCCAGAGAAATAAAAATCTATATTCACACAAAAAGCTATATGCCAACTTTTATAGTCATTCCCATCATAACTGCCAAAACTTGGGAACAACTCAAATGTCATTCAACAGATGAATGGATAAACAGGTGACTGGATAAACAGGTGAATAGATAAACTGTGTACATCTATATATTTGGAAACTACTCCATAATGAAGGAAATGAATTACTTATATATGTACAACATGGATGATTCTCAAATGCAATATTCTAATGAAAGAAACCAGACATGAGAAGCTATAGTACATGATTCCAATTACATGACATTTTGGAAATGGCAAAACTACGGGCAAGAAATCATCAGTAGTTGCCAGGGCTTGATATGGGGAAGAGGTTGACTACAAAGGGGCATGAGATAATTCTATAGGGTATTGAAACTGTTCCACATTTTGATTGTGGTCGTGGGAACACCACTGTGTGCATCCATCAAAATGCATAAAACTGTACACTAAAGAGGTTAAACTTTTTTTTAATGTTTATTTATTTTTGAGAGAGAGAATGAACAGAGGAGGAGCGCAGAGAGAAAGAGAGAGAGAGAGAGAGAGAGACAGACAGACAGACAGAATCTGAAGCAGGCTCCAGGCTCTGAGCTGTCAGCACAGAGCCCAATGCAGGGCTTGAACTCACAAATCACAATATCATGACCTGAGCTGAAGTCAGATGCTTAATCAAGTGAGCCACCCAGGTGCGCTTAAAGAAGGTAAATTTTAATTTATGTAAGTTAGATCTCAACAAACTTAGGTACAAAATAAGATATCATTTTGGACATTTGCATTATATATGTATTATGTATGCATATATGTGCATTATATGCATGCATATGTTTTTTATATATTTCTCTTAAAGGTACACACAACAATAACAACAACAATGAAACTGGTTAAAACAGTTTTCTCTAGGAGGACAAGCAGAGGGTTGGGAGACAGGGGTAGAAGGTAGACTTAATTTTCATAGTATACCTTTATTGTCATTTTTTCAACTACATAAATAAGTAAATTATTTAAAAATAACTGAAAGCATTAAGGATCACCCTGTTGGCTTCCTGTTCCCTTTTTTAGTAACTTTTCAGTCACTGAAAGGGTTTTATTATGGGCTGTATCATCAACTATGGGGGATGCTAATGAGGGTCCTCCTTCATTAAGTAGAAAGTTTGACCAGCTCTTCTTTCCCAACTCCAGCATCTGACAATTCTTTTTTTAAATGTTTATTTATTTTTGAGTGAGAGAAAGAGAGAGAGTACATGCACACATTGGGGGAGGGGAAGAGACAGAGGGAGACACAGACTCTGAAGCAGGCTCCAGGCTCTGAGCAGTGGGCACAGAGCCCATGAGCCATGAGATCATGATCTGAGCCGAAGTTGGCCACTTAACCAACTGAGCCACGCAGGTGCCCCTAGCATCTGATGATTCTAAATTTCATCAATTCTTCCCAAGAAATAATTGTTCTTTCTTGGTCATCCACCTGTTACTTAAGCTAGTTCTTCAGTAGCGACTGATATTTTGTTCATATGCTTGTGTCTATTCATTCTTGTACATCACCCACAGGACTGCCTGTGTCGGTTTCCTCTAACAAAAATCACACCACTCGTCTACTTAGAAGCACTCCTCTCTGCTTACAAATTCCTTAGGCTGCAACATAAGAGTTTTTCGAACTGGACTCCAACCTGTCTATTTCATTTCCTGCTATTCGTCTCCTGCCAGGCTTAAAGCAAAAGAAAGCATCTCACTGTTTTCCAAATATCCATCTTTCAAATTTTTATACTTTATATATACTCTATCTGTCCAGTTGACAAAACTTTATTATCCATTAGATAAACCCCTATTGTACCCTAAGACTCTGTTTAAATATCACGTCCTTTGTGAAGTCTGTGATTCTTCTACACATAGTTGTGATTCAGTCCCCTCTGTTTACATACTACTGGATTTATAGCACTATTAGGTCATTTATATAATATGTTCTAATTTTTATGTTTATGGTATCCCCCAACTAGACACTGAGCTTCTTGAGGACAGGGCCCAAGTCTTATACATCTTTTTGTGCCTAGCACAGTACTAGAAACATGAATGTTTATTTCTCCCTCATATTTCACACACACACATGATTTATTTCTTGAATAAAATGTGGATGAGTTCTGATATCATATACTTGAAAGAGAAGGAAAAATAGAAATGTAGTCTGATATCTTACCATCCTGGAATGTGTCATTAATTGCAATGACAGCCTGGAAGGGTTTGGTCAGTTCGGCCCCTTGTGCTGAGCTGAGAAAAACCACAAATGTCTCCAGCCCTTCAATTACTGGATACTGAGTGTCATCCAATATAGTCAAGGTGCAATACTGGAAGACAAATCATGATGTTAACTCGACTTATTGAGGTGATCATTTTGCAATAAACACAAACACTGAATCATTATGTTGTGCGCCTGAAACTAATAGGTTATTTGTCAGTTATATCTCAATTTAAAAAATAACATAAATGTAAAAAGAAGAAAAATCAAAGCAAACTTTATAGAAATGTCCAACACACAACACCCATCTGCTTCGGGAGAGGAGGACAAAGGTGATAAGTTGCTTTGTCTGGTGGTCTTATGGTAAGTGTTTTTAATTCACAAAATTAGAATCTCTTCATTACAAACTCTTAGGTGTTTTGTCTCTAGATATTATCACCAAATAAGTGTCATTCCTATCTTAAATCTGTGGTGCCGGATATTAGGTGCTGACAATGTCACTTGGAGAGTTCATAGAAGATCTCTCTGGGTTTGCTTTCTTGGTGGCAGGTTTGTGATTGTGAAGAAAGGGAAGATAGTAATTGCAGGGGTGAGGGGGGTGGTTAGAGTCCTCCAGACAATTTGGATGGCAGAATAGAGACAACATTAACAGACCCATCTGGTCCTGGACTGTTCTGTGCTCACCTGCTCAGTGACACCTGGCCCAAACTCTACTTTTCTAGAGCTGGGAACATAGTCAACTCCTGGAGTGGCAGAAGCTGGGTCTGAGGGCCGTGTTGCACACCAGACAGACGTGAAGGTAGAAAGGTCAGTCCCGTGACGGATAACTGGAATTTTCACTGTACCTAATGGAGACCCACAGAGATGTCAGTGGTCAGTCTTAAGCCAGAAGTCAGTGGGTTTTCAAAATAGTGTTCTCCCTCAGCAACAGCAGCAGCTTTATCCTGTGAGCTTGTCTAATCCAACTTCAGTGATGCCCCTGTGCTCCCTGAGGAAGGCTGGGAAGGGCCACCAGCGCTGTCTTTACTTACACTAAGATCGAGGGCAGACATGGAGGAAGGCCTCATTGAGGTGGTACTGGAGAAACAGCCCTTAGGGAAATGTGGTTTTGTGGCTTCATGAAACAGACTATTCACAGGAGAAAAACAAAGTGGAGAGGGTCCATCGAAAAAACATGTCAAGCTTATTTTGGGAGAAGAAACTGAGAGAGTAGTGCCTCAGGGATGCGCTAGAAAATAGTCAATTAAGAAAGAACCAGCTAGGAGACTCTATGGGGCCTGAAGTTGAATGTTTCTAATTAAATGTTCCTAACTGGGTTGATTTCCCTATTTTATCTGAGTAGTACACACATCATTATTTAAACCATATGTGCTATTGTTCATCGTAGGAATGGAGTTCATCTTGTGGTCCACTGTAACACCACACTTCGTAGTGTCCTAATGATATACAGGTAGATTTTTAGCTATTTTCACAATCAAGGTCAGAGAAAAGCTATATGAAAATCCCATCAATCATATTTTCTAGCCAACAAGCTGCAAGGTTGATAAGTAGTCATGGCTGAGCATTTGGTATATAGGAAAGAAAACATGGTACAGGAAAGGTCTGCATTCTAATCCCAGCTCTGCCATATTAGTTACTGATCTCCGAAGCTTTATTTCACCTCTCTGAGCTGCCATTTGCTCTTCTACTTAACGTTCTCTTTTTTACAGAAGATAAATGAGAATGTATGGAATGCAGACAGCACAGTACCTGGCATTCAGTGAGTGCCCAAAAGATTAGTTGTCACTATCCTTCAGAATATCACCTTCAAAGAAGTGAATGGCCTTGACCAGGTGGCTCAGATCAGTGGATGCCCCTTCTGGCAGTATGTCTGCTAGCAGCCTGCCAAAGACTTTGAGACCCTTGTGGAGCCAAAAGAGGGAAAGGTGCCTGGGTGGAAGAAATCTGCCCACTGACTGCCTAGGGGTGTTATATGAATGAAAAAGTTTCATTTGTTAAGATACTAAAACTTTGGCATTTATTTGTTCTGGCTAGCAGTATGCTAAATAACTTACTCCCATCCCCAACAGATCGTATTCTTGCCTTCTTAAGCTGAAGTGCTTAGTACTTAGTACCCTCCCTCTGGACCACAGAGATTGGCCAGTGAGGCTCTCAGTCAGATCCCTCCCTCCATCAGTAACCAGGGCAAGAAAGAGAATGGGATTCCCTATTCTTCACTACCTTCCATAGGTCTTAATGCCTACTATTACATGTCTCAGACTGACAAGGGTGTCACTGAGGAATGGCATTCTCAAATCTCTTAAGAACATTCTCAAAACGAAGAAGAAATTGTTCAAGAAAGAGATAAGGCAAATGGGTGATGGAGCCCCAGAGATGCTCTCTATTACCTGCATCCTCGCTGACAGTGAAAGCCGTGTTGCCCAGGGACACAGTAGAGGCATCATTGGGACCACTAATGAGCACCGTGGCCGATGCTACCCTTCCGATGCGGGCATTGTCAGAAGCATCTGCCAGGGCAATCTCAAACTCTTCTTCCTCTTCATACTCACTGTCATCAATGAGCATGACATCACAGGTGGACATGGTGACACCAGGCCCAAATATCACACGACTGTCAGCAGACATCCCTCTAGATTTAAAATCGGAGCCCGATTCTAGAGCATAGAGGCTGCTTCCCATAGCTGACTTAGGGATTGTGTAGCAAATTGCAGATACGATGCTGCTTGAATCCCCTGAAATACAAATGGC
The DNA here is from genome assembly GCF_006229205.1 of Suricata suricatta. Lineage (NCBI taxonomy): Eukaryota > Metazoa > Chordata > Mammalia > Carnivora > Herpestidae > Suricata > Suricata suricatta. The sequence continues at coordinate 133,549,236 of NC_043700.1, forward strand.
AAGAAAACCAAAACATCTGAATGAGCATTTCTCAGATTCTAAAATTGCTGATAATTTGGTAAGCTTGGTTCCCTCTGACACATTCTATCACTATTTCTGTTCCAACTCTGACATGAAACCTTCCTGCACTGCAGTTTCTTAAGCCTGTGGTATAAACCACTTGAGGATTTAATATACCCCAGATACTTTGCCAAACAACTTAAAATGGATTTTCTATTCCATGAATTTTGTGCTCTGTTAATTCACAAGACTCATTGCCCACCATCTAAGACCACAGCGGGTAGAAAGATAAGAGACATATTTGGTACTTTAAGTAGCAAAGTAATTGTGTCCCGAAGGTAGTGATCTGAGCACAGTTCACCGCCTTTCTGAATAAACTTCTGCACTTTAATTCTCAGGGAGAAATTGGCTTGTTTAAAAAAAGAAAAACAAACCAAAATAAAACCTGCCTCTCTGTACAAATGACTTTGCTTATTAGTGCTGCCACGTCCCTGGAAGACAGCCTGTTCTGGGCCTGGCTTGCTGGCCCAGAGCAATCAATGGGGCTTACTTGTTTTCCAAGTGGTATCACCAAGGGTCTGCATTATCTACAGTGTTTGCTACACTAATACCCAGTCAGCAGATTCAGTAAAAAAACCTGACCTCATCACTTCCAGTCATGTTCTGGCTTTGAAAGGGGGATTTGAAAGTCTCAATATTGTATGATCATAAATGCATACGATCTTTATTTTGTTTTCTTTTTATTTTTTATTTTTAAATGTTTGTTTATTTTTGAGAGAGAGAGAGACAGAGCCTGAGTGGGGAGGGGCAGAGAGAGAGAGAGAGAGGGAGACACAGAATCTGAAGCAGGCTCCAGGCTCCAAGCTCCAAGCTGTCAGCACAGAGCCTGATGCAGGGCTTGAACTCATGAACCTTGAGATTATGACCAGAGCCAAAGTCAGACGCTTAACCAACTGAGCCACCCAAGTGCCTCAAGCATTGTCCTTTATTTCTCACACACAGTTTATCTCTCATCTGAGCTCTACATGTGACACTCACAAAGGAAAATCTTTAAACATATTTTCTGTCTTCCAAAACTAAGATGAGAAGGCATTTCTTACAAACTTCCCTCCTTGACCAAGGCTACTAAATATTTATAGATTGGGTGATTGATTAAGAATTCTAAGTTCATGAATAATTTGCAAGGCCAAATATAACCAGTCCTCTAATCCCATTAAAGGATAAATGGGAGCACTAACAACTTAAACTAAGAGGAGCCTTTTGATAGTACTCACTACAGGTAGGATCATTATTAGAGTTGTTCTTTACGTGTTAAACATGTAAAGCACTTACACACAGGAGTTAATATGGTATATGAGCACTTGGCGCATAAAAAGGATGCAAAAAAATTTTTATCTATTATTATAACTCATTGTCACCTTTGGCACCAACAGACCTTTTCTTTCAACAGGTGCAAACAGAAAACCAGCGCTTTCGTTGACCCGGTAGGTCTTCTTATCAAACTCTAATGTGGGTTCGTCCTCAGTGTCATTGATAATGACCTTCGCCTGGGTGAACTCTCCTAATAGGGCATATGCTGGCATGCTGAGCTCCACGGTGAAACTCTCAACGTTCTCAAACACATCATCATCATTGATGATAATGGTGCAGGACTTAGTATCCTCTCGCTCATCAAACTGCACCTGTCACAAAGGAAACAGCGAGGCATTACATTGTGCTTTGGGTTCCTCTGCTATGCTCCTCCAGATCATCATGGGAAAAGGGGACCCAAGCTAGAGGGCAGAGCACTGAATGAAGTAGCAACATCCTGCTGTATCACCTGCAACACTTAGCTACCGTTTTCTATTCTTCATCTATACCTTGGAGCTGCTTTACTGTATGGGCATATGGAATGCAAAGATAACTCCGACTATCTGGGGATTGCAGAAAAAAATGTTGGTAACTATCCATATCTTATTTTAGTAATTCACTTGGAACAAGAGTCATGTGATTACTCATGTTCCCTTCTATTTGTGGCAAGTTTACCTAGAACGATCTTTGAATTTGCAGTGTGAAGTTCTGGTGGTCTCAAGTTGGGTTAGTCTATGAATTTTTACAAACATCAAATTCCTTATCAGCTAAATAGTAATTTCACATACTTATTTCATATATTTACTGGGAGGCCTAAAAGATACAATGTATAATAAAAGTTTGAAGTATATTTTAAAGCACTGAACAAATGTGAGATATTATCCTAATTACTATAACCATACTTCTGATGCAATCAAAATTGACATAGAATCTCAGTGTACTGGATAATGGACTTGGAATCCATTTACATTATGAACAAGCCAGATTAAATTTTAACATTATATTTAACTAAATCTTTTGTCATTAAGATGGGTTAGGTCTATAATGTATATGAATTTAGCCTGATACAGAACAGAGAAACTATTTTATATTCACACAATCACGAACTTATAGGGATTTATTCTGATTCCTAAAAAAAGACAAAGATAAAACCTTGCAATGGAACCAGGGCTATGGGTTTATCCAAAATTAAAAGGCTAAGGAATAGGTCTGGACTACACTTGGTGCAAATTGAGATGGCTAACATGTGTAAAATAGTCATCAACCTCTCGGAACACACAAATCTGAAAAACACACAATTTTCAACACCAGAAAATTTCTATTCCATATCTAATCAACTAATCAAATTAAGTTTTACTGAGCTCCACATTTCAAAACACTCCATAGATCTCTATTTAGCTCTAAAACTCACTGCATTTTGTCTTTCCTTGACAAATACAAATACATGTTCTTTCTTATTATTTTTCTAAAAGATTCCTTGGCTTATCTATTCTTTTCTCATTCCTCATTTAAGTTGACCTCAGTCCAGTGGAAATGCTTCAAAGAGAGAGCCCATTCCTCTTTACAGAGATTTATGATGTCATAAGAATGGTGAAACTACTTTGCAGAAACAGACGAAATACCTCGTAAGTGCCAAGTCTTGTACCATACATAAAAGATGACAAATATGGGTGGTGCTGCCATAAAGGACTTTTCTGCTTAAGTCCACTTCCTCTCTCTTTGTGTTTACTTTTTCCTCTCTCTCTCTGCCTCATCCCCACCCTGGTGCTGGTCACCGCCACTGTGGTAAAGATGTGTGCAGGCACCTCCATCCCAGTTGCTCTCTGAACCCATCCCAACCACCACTACCGCCACCACCACGGTCCTCTTGGTCCTATCACAATCTCCAGCACTTCATACTCGGCCTGCCTAAAGCACAGCCAAGACCATCCCTCACCAAACCTGCTCCTCTGACAGTGTGCCCTCCCAGCAAGGCGCATCACCATCCATCTTCTGCTTCTGCCCACTATCTAATCCACTGTGAAATCCTATCAATTCTTACTCATCTGTTCAATCCACCCACTTGTCTCCACCTTCGCTTCATAATTGAAACTCAAACTCCCATTATCTCTCACCTGGCCTATTCCAAGAGCTTCCCAGCCATATTCCTATACTCTCTCTTCCCTCCCTTCAGATAGAGAAGGGAAGGGGAGAGGTAGGGGTTGGATGCCAAAGGCCTCACATAGAATACGATGGAGACTTTTTGTGGTCATGAAGCAAAATGTAAAGACTGAGAAGCTAGACCACTTAAACTTTGACAGTTAAAGCTTCCACAGAGAGTTGATAGACTGGGAGGAACTAGGCAATGTGAGAAGGGAACACAGGAAAATCACTTGAGGAAGGGCTCCAATGGAAATAGAGGTGGGGTAAAAATTAGGGGGAAGGCGCCACACTTGCCAATGACCACAGCGTCTCCTGGTGGGGCCAGTTCCAGTCAGGGATCAGAGGCCTCCTTGCCTACCTACCTGACCTGCATATTCCACATAGTCCTGCTGTCCTGCTTGGAGGCTGACCCTAGAGCTGGAGCTGGCAGTCCCTTGCTCGGTGCGACACAGGACGATGGCATACTGGTTCAGGTTCCCAGTCCTCTGCACTGTGACGCTGACAGAACCTGCCTTCTCACTCACGTTGTAGCTGGAAGCACAAAAAATGGTAGTCTCTGAAATTCTGAGCTGAGGCTGTGAAGAATCCACTTGTTTAATGCCTGCTCTTCTGGTTGCTCACTGGGGTCAGGCAGTTCCAAGAATAGGAAGTTTGGTTTCTTTAGGAAGCCAAGTTATAAATCGAGGAAATGTGTTCCCTTGGTATAGTCACAGCACCCAAGTGACCAAGGAGGCTATTGATGCAGAATGGTATCTGCCCCGTTTTCAGAGTGAGTAGAAAATCATTCAGAAAATGAGCAGCACATCGGAGGTAAGCACTTTGTACTTCAAAACACAGAGACAAATAGTCTCTCCCTGGTGTGGTAGAGTAACCAGAATAGTTCAGTGGATTCTTAGCTCACATAGAAACTGACTGGACCAGATCTCCAGGAAGTAAGCAAAGGAACCAGGGTGGTGGCAGAGAATTGAGGCTATGGAACAAAGGTGTTAAGACAAATGAAGCTTCGTGACACTGGGGAGTGACAAGGTGCAAAAGACTGAATGTCCTCCAAATTCATATGTTGAAATCCTAACCACAATGCGATCATATTTGGGAGGTGATTGGGTTATGATTGGGGAGCCCTCATGAATGGTACTCTTATAAAAGAGGTCCCACAGAACTCCTTGGTCCTTCTGCTATGTAAGGACACAGGGAGAAGACAGCTGTCTATGAACCAGGAAGAAGCTCCTCGCTAGTCACTGGATCTGTCAGCACCTTGATCTAGGACTTCCCAGACCCCAGAACTGTGAGAAATAGATTTCTGTTGCTTGTAAGCAACCCAATCAATGATATTCTGTTATAACAGCCCAAACACAGACTAAGACACATGGTGAACTTAGCTTGCTGTGAGGAATATGTATTGCTTTTACAAAGTAGAAGGCAAACTATCCATGTGCTATTACTTCATAATAAGTATCTAGGTTTAGAAAAGCCATAAGTGAGTGGGGTCTGAGCTGGGCCTTGTTTTTCATCCCTGAGGATGATGATCACAAGTTCATTTGTCTTGCACAGAGCCCACTTATGACTTGCCAGCATTGGGACACTCTGTACCATTCAGCTGATTAAAAGTTGGAGGCTAGTCCAGAAAAAGTGATTGGGTTCAGTCCATTTATTTAATTTTTAAGGAGATATAAATGAGAGATAAATAAGAGCAGAACTTGCATATAAAAAAGCTGATTATAATGTTTCACTAAGTTCTCTGAGTATGTGTGACTAAAAGAGGAACAGCCCAGGACTGGGGCACATAAAATCAAGATTGTAGGTTATTGCCCAACCCCCATTCCAATTTTCATCTGAATTATCATGGAATTGATTTCTTAAAGTAGTGAGTCTCTGAAATGTAGATTTAAAGAATTATCTCCTGCCCCTCCCCTGCTTGTATCATCTCTCTCTCGCTCTCAAAAATAAACATTAAAAACATTTTAAAGAATTATCTCCCCTGTAGAATTATAATCCTAGTTATAATCTGACCTATAAAATAAACACTCTGCTTGCCTATATTTACCAAAATTGGTGCCTATTTGCCTTTCAACCACCCAACTATTAAAACACCGTAAAGAGCTATCTATATTAAGCTATGAATTTGTTCCAAAAGATATAGAACTCTATGAATACCAAAGTAGCTAAGGGGAGAATACAAGACCAAGAGAAGAGAGAATGTAGGCAGAAGGCAAAGATGTTGTTATTACGGGCCAGTGATTACTTTCAGAACTTGAATGTGTATTTTGTTTCTTATCAGTTCAACTGTATTCTAAAACTTGAAGACAGAAGCAAAAATACTTGTAGGAGATGCAGTAAAGCACAATGGTTAAGATCTCTGGACTTCAATCCTGTTTTACTGCTTATTAGCTATGTGACTTTGGGTAAACTAGTTAACCTCTTTCTGTCTCCATTGCCTTGTCCTTATGGGGATAACAAATAGCACTCACCTTATAATAGCAAGTAGTGAACAAGACGATGTATGTCAAGTGCCTAATACATACAGTATTTAAAAAGTTTGTGATGTTACTTTTGTTATTGTTATCCCCACCACCAACATCATCAGATAACTATAGTTAGCCCCCAGGTACTTCAATCTGATTTCTTCTGTTTGCCTGATTGATTTCCCAAAAATGAACACCAATAACCCTTGTACCTGGTATATTTAAAGCTGATGAGGGACCACTGAACATGGAAGACATTGTCGCTGACCATATTGGGTTTACTGTCTTTCACCAGAAACTGAAAACTATCCATCATCTCATGGATCTTCTCTTCGTGCAACACATAACGAATCAATCCCAAGTTCACATCCTCTGTGAGAAGAAACACATGTGAATTAACTGGGGATGTAAAGACAGTCTTGTAGATTCCCCACTATCCTACCCAGTTTATTCTTCTAATGGGCTGCAGACAGAACTAAATATCCTAAGAACAAAAAGGGATAGTAGTCTTCAAAGTAAATATGTCTGCCAGATTTTAAAATAAAATCCTATAGCTCCATGTGACAAAAGAGATACTTATGTACAGGAAGTATCTTTATGTTGTATGAGAATCTCAGGGTCTTGGCAAAAAAGGACTTTAATGAATCGCGTTGGAATGTTAAAAGCAAATATGAGTGCTGAGAGAGAGAAGTATTTGACTCCATCCTCTGTATATAGATGCTTTTACTCCCCCCTTCCTTCCAAACTAGGTTCTTTAGAAGGTATGTGTTATTAAGAAAAGCTGGGGTTGTATTAAAACAGCCCATACGTAAGGCATAGATAACATGTTCTCTTCTGGGAAAAAACACAAGATTGAGAACAGGAAGAAAAGGGAAATATGGTGCCTGAGTTGTAAGGTACAGTTTTTGCAATGATTGCTCGAAGTAAGGTCTATCTTCAAAAGAAGTCTAGAAGAGTCTGACATACTTATAAGAAACTAAAATACAGAAGGGTCTGCTTGATGTGATTCAGAATAAGAAAATATTTCTGTTGAGCAACCTATCCATGTTGATTTTAATCTCTTTGCTGAACACTTAAAAGACAATCTATAACCCTTAGAGAACAAAAATAAACCATGTAGGATCACAGATATTTCATAAAATTTAGTGGTTGTTAAAAAAAAAAAAAAAAGCATGTTTTACCCCTGAAACTAACACTGTGTGTCAACTATGCTTCAATTAAAAAAAAGAAGAAAATCAATCAATATGTCATCCTTCCACTAAATCTTGCCAAAACCTAAAGCAATTTGGGAGCTGAGGAAGCATGGTAAGGACACAAAGAATTTTCTTGTGTGTGATAATTGAAAGTAATAGGAAAAGGAAATCAGGAGAAGTAAAATTCTAAAGCTGGATGGTTAGACACTTAAAAGATCTGTTTGTTTGCAAATAAGTTATATGGGGATAAGTAGCTGGAAATGGTTGTGAGAGCAGATCAGGGCACTGGGGAGAGGTAGAACAGATTTATCCCATCTCTTGTTCCCCGAGTCCCCACCCTGCGTGAAAGTGACAGTAGTTCTGCCAGGCTGGAGCCTGCTCTCCACGTAGCCATGCTTGGGGCCCGCTGTAATCTCATAGACAAGCTGTGGGTCCTCTGTGTCTGGGTCCATGGTCAGCAGTTCTTTCTTGGTGATCAAGTTGGTTGCCTGGAATAGAAACCCATTAAATTTAATTTCTGAGGTGGGAATAAAGCCAGACCAAGACCCTCTGACTCAGAATTAATTCAGTTCAAAAATGATTGACTGAGTGCATTTACTGCATGGAAAACTCTGTCTCTGAAGAGGCTATGAGGATAGCAACCACTCCAGCCTCTGTCCTTGAGGTGCTCACATGTTATTGGGAAAGAAAGGCTCATGAGCGAAAAAGAGTACTGTATACTTTTTGGGAAGGAAGAGATTAATTGTGGTGTGGAGAGTGGAGTGGAGAGATTAATTCCATCTGGACTGGAGGAGAGATTTGAGATGGTGGGAAAGTTTGGAACTTTGAAACAATGATAAAATAAAGGAAATATGGACACTTTATACCTTATAGGAGTCAATCATAATGCTTGAAATTAAGTAAGATAAATATGTGATACCCCGATATTGTCCAAATATATTGGCTAAACTTTAATTCTCTCATTCATCCATTCAACAAACATTTAGTAAGAACAAAGGTTTGGGAGAAAAAAGGGGATGATCAACAGTATTAACTATTGTAGATCTAGTAAAGTAAGAACATGTAAGTGACTTTTGGATTTGACCAAATAAAGGTCATTGGTGACTTAGATAAGAGTCATTGCAGTAGGATAAAAGTGCTAAGTAGAAAACCAATTGGAGAGTGTTGAGAAGAGAATGGAATGGTTCTGAATATGGGAAAAAAATCAAATAGGGGATGAAAGGAATTTGTACTAATTTGAAAAAATTCCAACCAGTAGAGGAGAAAGCTATCGCATAGCAGTTATGCATACAGCCAACTAATTAGCTCCATGGAGATGAGAAAATCCACATCCTAGAAAGGATACCACACACAAAAGAAGGGAATCAGTTCATATGGATTTAATGCTTGATATGTAACCAGGTAAGAGTTGTGGCATATCTTAAAAAGACCAAATTGGGATTTAGGAGAAGAAGGGAATTTCTAAAATAGAAGGAAGTCCTCTGAGTATACTCACCTACAAATACTCACTTTCTTCCAATCAATGGCATATTCTAGATGCTTCCTAAAACCCATCTTCCCCTTCTTCTAGTTAACAAGCTTTTAGCTGAACCAGCTAGAGATTATTTCCCAGCCACTCATGCAACAGATGGAGTATATGACCAACTTTTTGCCAAAACAATATGAGTGCAAGTGATGTGTTTTATTTCTAGCACTTGTTTAAAATGAAGTTCCTTGCCCTCTACTTCACTATCTGCCTCTTCCTATGGGCTGGAATATCAACGAATGGCTGAAGAGTTTTGGCTATATTGTTAACAGCAATAACCCAGTCATGCCGGAATAAGAAGACAGAATGAATTAGCATCTCTGATCAGTCCTGTAGAGCCCTAGATTGCCCACTTACTTCCACTTTATATGTGAGAGAAAAAAAAGCAAAACAAAACTTCTATCTTGTTTGAGCTTCTGTATTTTGGGGAGTCAATTGTTTTTTTTAAATTTTTTTATTTTTATTTATTAGCAAGAGACAGAGAGACACAGGGCATGAGCAAGGAAGGGGCAGAGAGAGGAAGACACAGAATCTGAAGCAGGCTCCATGCTTTGAGCTGTTAGCACAGAGCCTGATGTGGGGCTCAAACACAGGAACTGTGAGATCATGACCTGAGCCGAAGTCAGATGCTTAACCAACTGAGCCTTCCAGGCACCCCTGGGGAACTCAGTTCTTAAGAACATCTTTTGATGGTTTCCTGTCTCACATTCAGGTTCTTCAGCCATTTTGAGTTAATTTTTGTGTATGGTGTAAAAAAGTGGTCTAGTTTCATTCTTCTGCATGTTGCTGTCCAGTTCTCCCAGCACCACCTGCTAAAGAGGCAGTCTTTTTTCCATCGGATACTCTTTCCTGTAATTGGCTGTACATTTCTGGGCCCAGTTCTGGGTTCTCTATTCTATTCCATTGGTCTATGTGTCTGTTTTTGTGCCAAAACCATACTGTCATGATGATGACTCCTTTGTAGTAGAGGCTAAAGTCTGGGATTGTGATGCCTCCCGTTTTGGTTTTCTTCTTCAATATTATTTTGGCTATTCGGGGTCTTTTGTGGTTCCATACAAATTTGAGAATAGTTTGTTCTATTTTTGAGAAGAATGTTGGTGCAATTGTGATGGGGATTGCACTGAATGTGTAGATTGCTTTGGGTAGTAATGACATTTTCACAATGTTTATTCTTCTGATCCATGAACAGGGAAAAAACCTCCTAGACCTCCACCACAGCAATTTCCTACTCGACACATAACCAAAGGCAAGGGAAATGAAAGCAAAACTGAACTCTTGGACTTCATCAAGATAAAAA
>NC_043700.1:133559304-133627961 GCF_006229205.1 Suricata suricatta
CTTCATCCTCCTCCTCCTCTCCTGCAGCAGGGGCTGCCTTTCCATCCACAGACTGTGTGGGCAGAGCTCCCGCCAGCCTTCTGAAGCTAGTCAGACTGTCTGCCCCACGCTGGGTTAAGACGCTGGGTGGCATTTCTGTCAGCTGCACTGTCTCCGCGTGGCCTGTGATGGTGAAGGTGTTCGCCGCCAGGGATGCCTGAACTTTAGGGCTGTTAAAGTGGATCACTGTTCCTTAGTTCGTGAACATATTCACTTCTTCAATACCAGCTATATTGTTTACCCCTAACTTCTTTAAGGAGAACTGAAGTTTTTTATCATCTGCTGTAGCTGTTCTATGAACCACCTTCTTCTTTCGGCGAGCAGTTCCTTTCCCACCAATGCGCACTTGTGCTTGCAGTTTGGCAAGTGTCTCCTGGTTCATGATAGTTTCCTTCATAGGCCCAAAAAAGGGGCTCTAAGCCATGCCTGGTCAGCACCGCCCCCCCCCCCCGCCCCCGGCCCAGCCACTCTCCACAAGCCTCCAAGAACATCTTAAACTATATACATTCCTAATGAAACTCATGGAGCTTGTCAATCTTAGAAAACTCAGCTCTGTTAGAGAGGGACAAACATGAGTGGAACTGACCTCTATCCCCGAGTTGCCCTGAGTAAGGACATAGCCCAAGCTGGTTCATGTGAATGTGGCAGATGGAAAGGCCTTACCTTGCCATCCATGTACTCCAGCCACTGGAGCCCCAGGTTGGTAACAATTCTAGGGGTGCCATCATCTACAGGGAGGATATCTACTCGGAACTGCTGAGGTGCTGCTGTCATAACCTGGGTGGGGGGGAAGCCAAAAGAGAAAAGTCGTCATTCATAGCCATCTGAAATATGTCAGGTCCAGGACCTACAACGCTGCAACCCTCGAAATCTGAGGGCACTTCAGCATGGGTGACTGAGCCAGTTTCCTGTTGCTTACCCACCTTGACATGAGGTGCAGAGAAGAGGGCTGACTCATAAAGTGAGGACAATATGACAAGGAAAGCAAGGAAACGTGGCACTTTTCTGCAATTTCACCTGCTATGGAAGTTGCCTTTCCCACACCCATGCATCCCTTAATTGGGTTCAGTATTGTCCTATTGTCCTTTCAATGACTCTTGTTAGCATTTTCATGAGAGGTGGACTAAACTCATCATTAACATGTTATGTCAAAATCCCCAGGTGCGATTCTGCCAGATGTGAAAAGACATTTCATAAGAAGATATTCTCTTCTTTTCTTTCCTTTTTTTGAGGGAGAACCATCCATATGGGGGAAGGGGGCTGAGGAAATCAAGAATAAAAGCCTTTGTGGGAATCGTGAAAAGAAACTGGTCTACAATTTCACTCTCACACAGATAACACATACACACACACTTCCTATACACGGTGAGTCTGCTCCCAGAACCTCACTGTTCCTGAGAAAATAAGGCACGCCTGCACACAGGGCTTGGGGCTTTTCAATCTTCTGCAATTGTCCTAAATAATTTCCATTTCAAAAATAATTCAGTCCCTCTGGATACTACTATGACCTTTTGCGTGTATAAGAGAGGTAGCCTCTTGCTGATTCATCCTGAAATCTTTTTCTCTTCTGAAAGTCAAATTAAGTTGGGGAGCAGCTACGGTTTAGAAGAGAGAAAATAAAAGTGATGATCAGCCAGGTGGTGATGCAGTGCAGACACTGAAATGGCAGGAAATCCCAAGAGCCTTCTCACCGGCACTGGGGCCAACTGAGAACAACCTTCGCACAGGCCATCTCAAGGATGTGGGGATGGGGTGAGGGTGGGGGATCCTTCTTCCAGGAAAGGAATCATTCCCATGCATCATCAGAGTAGGGAAGGACTCCGCAGGACTGAGAGGTTGACCCTTTTGTTATCCTGAAGTATAGTAGGTGTGATCATGCTGCTCTGTAAAACTGCTTCTGCTGAGTCAGATACAGAGGCCTGAGATGTAGGCATGTCCTTGGGCCCACTTTTTATCAGAGTTGCAATTATTCCCAAGGGTTATGCTACTGCTGGAGATCTGGTTGAGGAGTAAAGGAGAGAGTAAGAACTGCAGGGAAGGTAGTGGAGAGGCCATTTTAAAGTTTCTTCCTGAAGTCTGAATGTTAGAACGGAGCAATTCTCTTAGGGAAGTAAGGCTTGATGACTGTAGGACATCAAGAGAAAAACACGGTTCATCTGTTTCACCAGGTGGTCCTAACATGACAACAATGATGATGATCCTATAGACACAGTTTATTGGATGTTTCCTATGTTTCCCATGTAAGGCACTGGGTTAAGTGCTTTATGTATATCATAAGGGCAGATAACACCCCCATTTTACAGACATGGAAGTTGAGGTTTAGGAAGGGTAAATGACTTGCAAAGACATTTCAGCTACTAAGTGAGAGAGCTAGAACTTAAATCAGTGTCTTTGAGATGCAAAACTCTGACTGGCTGAGGGGACATAGGAAAAAAGAAAGACAATCTAGAATCTTATGAGATTATTGAAAAGCCAGATGAAAGGAGTCAACATGTGGGAAAAAGGAAAAGAGAAATAATGACAGTCATAATAACAGTAACTATCATCCTTTATTGTGCATGCTATTTGCCAAAAATGTTACCCACTTTCTGCAGACTACTTCCTTTGATCCTTAGACTAATTGAAATCATACCCATTTCACAGGTCAAAAACTGAAGCTTAGAGAAGTTAAGTGATTTGTCCAAGGCCAATTAGTGACAATAAGAACATTGCTATTCTTGGCCTAAAAATGCCGTGTTCTGCCTCTGGACAACCTCCAGCACACTTTGCTGCATCTCCCTTTCCACTGTCTTTGCCCCTCACCTCTTTTCCTCCTTCCTCGATGATAAAGAATGGGTTTGTCCCATCGGTCACGGTGAAGGTGAAATGGTCTCTCAGGGAGTTGCTGCCATCATGGCTGTAGCTGACCTGGTTCTGGTAGATGTCTTCCATGGTGAAGGTGGAGGTGTGCCAGAAATGCTGCCCATTGGTGGTCCGCTCGATGGTGCCGTGGCGTGGGGGCTGCACAATGGTGAATGTGACAGACGCGGCCTGTTGAGGGGGTAAAAAGTAAGGGGAGAAGAGAAGTTAGTAGCAGAGACCAGATTTGTGAGTGACAGCCAGCAGGTGGTCTAGGATATCCACGCATAAAGATGTTTATAAAATAAGGATTGCATTTGCTTTAGAGATACCAGAAATAAAACTAAGGAGAGAAATTGTGTTGGTTCCTACAATTGAACTTATGTTCTGGTGCCTTCTGTTGTCAGAGGAAGACATTTAAGGGTCAAACAGGAAAACCTGAATTAAAAAAATTATTTTTAATGTTTATTCATTTCTGAGGGGGGTGGGTAGGCAGAGAGAGAGGGAGACACAGGAGCCAAAGCAGCTCCAAGCTATGAGCTGTCAGCATGGAGCCTGATGTGGGGCTTGAACCCACAGACTGTGATATCATGATCTGTGCAGAAGTTGGCCACTTAACCAACTGAGCCACCCAGGCACCTCAACAACCTGAATTTTTAACCTCTGTCAGGATGATAGGAATTAGACTTTTAAAACCATTCATTTCCTTCCCAACCGTTCCCCCACTTTCCTAAAACTCTCATGTACAGTATGCAATAGAACAGAAGCTAATTTCCCCTTTCTCGTTGTGACTTCCAGTCACTATAGAAGAAAAAATAAAGATGTAGAAAACCCTGCTTAAGACTTTCCAATGATTTCCCACCAACCTAGAATAAAATGCAAAGGCCTGACTTGGGCCAAAAAGGACCTCTGTGGCCTAATGCCGGGCTCCCTCTCTGGCCTATTCCTATTTTTTCCTGCTTGCTCACTGGACTCTGGCTTCTTGTCTTCTTGGTTGTAACTCAAAGGTTCCAAGCACACTTGACTGCAGTCCCTTTGCACTTCTGGTTCTTTTGCCTAGAGAGTGACTCTTCCAGACACTGCATACCTTGCTCTTCCACTTCATGAGATCTCTGCTCAAATATCAGCTCCTCAGAGAAGACGTCCCTGACCACTCTGTCTAAAATAATATACCCTTCAATCTCTATCTCATTTATCTTGCTTTATTTTTATTCATAGAGTTATCATATCTGACATGATATTTATATGTTCTTTCTTTATTGTCTGTTCCCTTAAACCAAGGCTAGAAAACTCCCTAGGGCTGGAACTTTGTTTTGCTCACAGCCCCTTCTTTAGCATCTAGACCAGAACCTGGCACTTAATTAGGTAATCGATATTTTTTAGAATAAATGAGTGAATGGGTACTAGCACGGGGAAAGGTATACACAGAACTAATGAACAAATGCTACAGCACTCTTTTATAGGAGCACTAAATCATGACAGAATGTTAGATACCTTAATCAGAAAGCATCACGAGAATTAGTTTGGTCTCTGTGTGCTCTGTTTTACTGAATAAAGCCTAGTTCTGTGAGGATGCTCAAACTTTAATAATCAGGTGTCATTCAGAGTAGTCTGAATGAAGCAGGTAAAATGATAGGAAAAATGAATAGGTGCCCAAAACCCTTGTTCAGTCTAATAAGAAAAAATGAAAAAGCAGGTAAAATGCTTTCTATGAATCATGATGAAAAAAAATCAGCAAATTAATGGATTATTACATGTGATCAGGGGAGAGAGTGAATGTATTTAGGATTTGAGAAAGGGTTTAAAAGCAATTTGATCTCAAATATAGTACTTTGTCTTTTCCAGAAGGCCACAATGTCTTCTGGTTTTTAACCCGTCAAGGACACCTGCACGAACCTCACCCCTCTGCCCTACTCTCAGGATGCACAGTCACAAAGCAACAGATCAGCCTCTCATTCAACCAGAGAACCCAGGGGAGCGCTCTTACCTCTGTGTCGGCATCCACCGCCTTGAGCTCAAACTCTGTGATGGTCTTTCTCACGCCCTCCTGTACCCGCATCCCCGTGTTGTGTACAACAGGCAGTGAATCATCCAAAGGGCGTATGGTGATATGGAAAGTCTGTGTCACCTAGATGGTAGAAAGTGCAGGAGGGACACCTGTCCTCAGCACCCACCCACAGAGGAGGTAGATACTCTCTAATTTTCCTTTCACCCATTCCCCACATGACTGACTGACCAGGAATCCAGAGTGATTTCCCTTTGGTGAGGCACCCAGGGACTGTCAGGGCCACCACCATCATTGGGTTAGAGCAGGAGAAGGTGAAATTCGCATGGTTGCTTTGCATCAAAGACGACTGCACGGAATCAGGAGCCGTTCACTGAGGGAATACAGTGCCTTGCCTACCTCACTGACTCCATCTGAGAGCGTGAAGCTGAAGGCATCTGAATGTTTCTCGGTCTTACTGGAGTGAATATATTGAATGTTTCGTGAAGTCAGATCAGCTTGAGTAAAGGAACTAATCTGGATACCTAGCAGAAGGGGAAGAGAGAACCAGAGAAAGGATGTCAAAATGCTAGCCATACTTCTAATGCTAGAGAAATGCCAAACTCTCACCACAGAGTCCTTTGTGTTGTTCTCATAGCAGTTATATTCTTCTCTCTGAGACCTTGTGTTAGAGTTGTTTGTATATATATACATTTTTTTCTACAACAACATATGTTCTGTGGGAGCATATGTTAACTTAATTATCTAGCTTCTAGTACGTGCCAAGCCAACAGCAGGTGCTCAATAAATGTTCCTCTCCTTTCTCTAGGGGTTTATGTATGCAGGGCAAATCTGTGAAAGGTAGAGCCATTGCCTTAGTCTCCACACTCCTCTCTTTTAGGTTTTATACCCTCCTATAGCCTCATAGTCCTTTCTGAAAACCTGTCCTAATTTTTAATATTATGTAATGATTTAGCTTTTGAACACTGGAGTCATAGGGCTTGGCTACGCATAGCCATTTTTCAGTGATTAGTGAGCCTGGCATCCAAGATTTCATTGGATATTTTTCAAGGTCCTTTCAATTCTCTGGTCTACAATTCTGGCTTCTCACATACCACGTTAGCCAGGCTGGCAGTTACAAAACTTACTGTATGACTTTGGGGTTTGAGCAATCATTCTGTCTCAACTCTAAAATGACCTTAAAAGCCAGTATCCTTTAAGAACATGATATAGAGAAAAGAAATTACTTTTTTTCACAGTCATTTTCAAAGTCGAAACAAAACAAAAAACAAAACAAAACAAAAAACCTAAAGTCATTTTAGATAATGCCACCATTTCCCACAAATGAATAACATCTTATGTTTTTAAATGTCCAACAACATTTATCAAAACAGCCCAGAATTCAGGATCCCATCTTGGGCTTCTGCAGCTCACTTTTGGTGCCAGCCAAGACTGAAACAAAACCACATCGAATGTGGTTTTAGTCTCTCAGCATAAATTCCCTCTTTCTGTTTCTGGGTGCTGGGGTATTAATCCATTGAATCCAGTCCTTTGGTTTGGTCCTGAAATTCATTTGTTGCTTCCTGGGATTTATTATTTGTCATTGTTAATCCTGGGAAAACCAGTTTGGCCTTTTGGCCAAAATACCCCAAGAGATTCTACTTTAACTGTTTTACATGTAACTGTGACATCAATATCACTGCTTTATCTGTTTTAAAAAACTAAACCCACATGGTTTACACATTTGCAACTCTCTTTATCATCTGAAATTTGTTACCTAGATATGATAGTCTCCTGGATACTGGGGCATTATTTTTTTGATGAGGAATTTTATATTTCTGTACTTGCTACATCAGCTTTTGACAGGAAAAAATGTAGCCCCTTGTCTTATCGCTTTGTCTTGTGGCTCTGGACAGAAATCCATACCATTTTTAAAAAATTTAATAACTTCAGACTTGCTGCACTGAGAAATTTAAATCTTTTCCCCTGCTGTGAATCCATTTTCACAGCTCATAGGGAAATTCTTGTATGGATTCTTGCAATCAACTGGTCACCTAATTCATTGTTCCCTTTATATGAGTCTTTTATAATCTAAGATTGATTAAGAAAGGTGATAGATTTTTTTCCTTCTTCTTGGAAAGAAAGATTTGGAATTGATTTTTTCTTTCTTTCTTTTTTTTTTTTAACATTTCTTACTGAGAGGAAATTGACATATAATAAATTGCACTATTTAAAGTGTACTCTTTCATAAGCTTGGGCACATCCATGAAACTATCATCTCAATCAAAATAGTGAACATTTCCATCACCCAAAAGTTTCTCAACTGACATTCTATAATCCGTCCATTCTTCCCTTTCCCATTCCTTACCCTGTCCCAAAGAATCAGATCAATTGTTTTCTGTAACTATAGATTACTTGGATTTTCTCTAATTTTTTCATAATTAATTTTTAAATTTTTTAAAAATTTATTTTTGAGACAGAGAGAGACAGTGCAAGCAGGGGAGGGTCAGAGAGAGAGAGAGGGAGACAAAGAATCTGAAGCAGGCTCCAGGCTCTGAGCTAGCTGTCAGCACAGAGCCCGACACGGAGCTCCAACCCACAAACTGTGAGATCATGACCCGAGCCGAAGCCGGATGCTTAACTGAGTCACCCAGGCACCCCTAATTTTTTCATAATTAGAATCATAGGGTACATACTATTTTATGCTTTCTTTCACTTAGCATAATTGTTTTGAGTTTCATCCATATTGCATGTGCTCATAATTTATTCCTTTTTATTGCTGACTAGTATTCTATCATATTACAGTTTGTTTCCCCATTCACTTGCTGATGGACATTTAGGTTATTTCTAGTTTTGTGCTGTTGCAAATAAAGCTATTATGATCATTTGTGAGTAAGTCTTGGTAGGGGCTTAAGTTTTACTCCTCTTGGGTAAATCTCTAAGAGTGGAATAGTGGGAATGCATGTTAGGTGCATGCTTAACTTTTTAGGAGACTGCCAAATTGAGTGGTATATTTTATATTTCCACTAGCAGTATATGACAGCTCTAGGCTCCTTCCTCAAGTTGACCTAGCAAACACTGAGCACTTACCCCATGTGCAGAACATTGTTTCAGGCTTGTTTATATATACTGAGTTGTATCTTGTAACAATTCCAGGAGGTCAAGGTTGGCATATTACCACCATTTTTCTAGATTATGACATGAATAAAATTAGAAGAGCGGTGTGACCTCTCCAAGGTCACACATCTAATAGCAGGGCAGTACTAGGGCTGGAGCTCAAGGTTGTCTAACTTTAAAGTTTATGCTTGCAAGGAGTACTTTTTGTACAACTCATCTATCCTTTTCAGGCTAGGCAAGGGACCTCTTGGATTTTACCATTATCCTTTAATTTTTTTCAATATAAAAGTAATACATGCCTATTAGAGCAAATGTGAAAAACACAGGAAAGTAGTGAAAAATCACAAAAGCCACTCACGAATCTACCTCTGCAATATCACCACTGTAATATTTTAATTGATTCATTTCTTCTAGAATACTTTCTTGGCTATCACCTTGGTCTTGTCTGATATCCCTAACTTCATGGCAGAGAGTAACAAGCTGCATCTAGAACGTAAGCACTAAGAGGACAAGGATTTTTATTGTTTCTTCACTATTGTGCACCGAGAATAGTGCCTGGCATACAACAGGTACTCAAAACATGGTTGGTGAACTAATTTAGTTCAACCACTCTGCTATGTTAAGAGGTCTTACTGAGCACAGATTTTCAATCTCTATATACATAAGAAAAGATTCCAGCCTTTGTTAATTGGGTATTGAAAGACTTAAGCTACTCCCCATCAAGATGGTGTTTCTAATAACATATTGTCCCTACTGGCTGTCACAGCAGGTAGTTACTGTTTGAAATATCTTAAAGGCATTTAATCCCATTGAAGGTGTTTTCAGTTACCAACCTGCTGGCTAAACTATGTATCTGGCAGTATTACTGAGACCCACATTAACCTTGTCAGTTTTTCCAATTCCCCTGGAGGGCCAGCACGTTAGAGAAAATTCAGTCCAGGTCAGAGAGGCTGCACGGGAATAAAGCACCTTTGAAGAAATTGCCTTCCTTTTGCCTCCACCTTCCTGCTCTCTGCAGAGCTGTGGGTAGCTCTAGGATGCTGCCTGTGTCCCACATCAGACTCAAGCTTTGGGGGACTCAGCTTCTCCACCTCAGACTTTCCTCAGAGCATCCTGTCATGAAATGAATTATGTCCCCTCCCTCACCGCCCACCCCCACCAAATTCATAGGCTGAAGTCCTAACCCTCAGCACTGTACAATGTGACCTTATTTGGAAACAGGATCATTGCAGAGTAAGTAGTTAAGATGCAGTCATTAGAGCGGCCCTGATGCAATCTGATTAATGTGCTTATAAAAGGGGAAAGTTTGTCACAGATATACCCATACAGGGAGCACGCCCTGGGAACAGAAAGATGGCCATCTCTGTAAGGTGAGGAGAGGCCTGGGCCAGATTCTCTCCCACAACTCTGTTGATAGATAGCATGATCTCGGACCTCCAGCCCCAGATCGGTGAGACTTTGTTAAGTTGCCCATTCTGTGGCATTTTGTGACAGCAGCCTTCAGCACACTAACATACCTCTGCTCTCGGGGAGAACAGAAACTAAAGCCATGGGCACATCCTATTTTGGTTGGTGTCATGTCGGGGGCTGCCAAGTTTTCTGTCTGCCGATTTGCATCTAGAGGCTGGAGACTGCCAGTGTCACAATACTGAGAGTGGCTGGGAGAAAGAGGACACCGCTGAATACCTTGGCTAAAGCACCATCTCTGGGAAGTCTTTCCTGACTCACTCCCACACCTCTCTGAGGTGGAACTCGCTGTGCGTTGGCTCTCACTGTCCTGTCATGTTGCTGTCAGAGCTACTGAAACACGTTTGCTCATGTTTGTTTACAAGTGTCCCACCTCCAAAGCAAATTTCCTCCTGCAGCAGCTACTCACTCAGTGTTCGGTGAAGGTGAGAAACCAGTGCTGTGCTGGAGACTGCTATGCTCCTCCCTGACTTGAAAAATACAAGTCCTCACTGTTAGCTAAGTAATTGGATGCCCAACTAGGGTCTGCGTTTCCCAGCCATCCCACAGCTTTGTCTGACTACACTCAGGCCACTGGGATGTGACCAAAATTGATGTGTGTTCTTCTGGTAATTCTCCTAAAATAGAAATGGATGTGTGGTCCCCTGGCCTTTGCCCCTTACTGCTGGCTGGGGAATGGCGGCAATTACAGTGGTCACCTCAGGCCAGAGATGGGAGCCTCATGTTGAGGATCACACAGCCACCTTAGGCCATCTGGGCCACCTGCCTCTGGATTTTTCTGTGAGAGAAAATGAATTTCTTGTCAAAGGCACTGCGATTTGGGGTGTCTTTGTTCCAGAGACTTAGCTTCTATCCTAATAACTCCTTAGTCTGATTTCACAAGAAAAAGAGGATCTTTAGGGACCCTGACATGAGGGGATGGCCCCTCAACCTTGCAAAGGGCACACATGGGCAGGCTCACTGCTGTCTTCTTCGCAGTCTGTACTGGCATGTGGCTCCCTGGATCTCAGGAGACAAAAATAGGATCTCCACACCTGTCCTGTCCATCCAAAAAGAACAATATATTACAATTCACTGGCCAAGACAGACAGTATGAGAATAAGTCCACTTCATAGCTAACCAGTGAGAGGACATCTGCAGGCACTGGTGGAAACTGATAACTCCAAGGGGCATCAGTCCCAGTGCACTACCAGGCACTGGGCACTGGCCCAGGAGCATGCTTTGTTCTTCTCACAAAGCACAGGCCACCCCCCCCCCTCCCCGCTCCTGGCAGACCCACCTTCACCCACTGAGGCAAAGAGTCAAGGTGCGGGCGCTTTCACTGAAGCTGAGCCAGCTGCCTTAAGAGAGGAATGTAAGATATCAACATGCATTTCCTCTGAAGGGACACCTCTGACATCTAAAGTATCAAATTCATAAAAATATTCTCACTTAGGGCAGACAGGGAATGAGAGAATTCTGTCCAAATACTATGGAAATGACTCAGAATGGGGTTGGAGGTGCAGGTGGAGCAGGGAAGACCTGTCCCATTAGCAATGGGGAAGAGCCCTCAAGAATAAAGGGGAGGGGCTGGATCCTCATATCTAGTCCATCGAGAATTTCTAGAAACAGGTGGATGGAGAAAAACTGGTGTGGGAGGGTAAGTGAAGTGGGTTAGGAGGCAAGCCCGGTGGCAAAGGGCAGGTGAAAGAAGTGTCCTGGGGAACGGGAGACCTCCCTCCTATTTTGGAGGGTACGTTCCCAAGATAAGGGCAAGTGTGAGCACCAAGAGGCTCTCCCTAAGTAGCACTGGGTTGGTCTTGGCAACCAGAATTTAAGCCCAGGGACGGCTGAGACTGTAAAAACAGAAAAGGAGTCACCGAAGCAGCCTCACCCTGAACTCTTAGTACAGCCCAGGGTCAGAGAAGAGCGGGGGCTGGGATTTACCATCAGGAAGGCAACTGACAGTGCCTTGCATGAGGCTCAGGGCTTTTAAATCTCTGTATGGTGTGGATGCAGCTGCCTAACATAACAGCCAAGAGTCTGCCCTTTCATCTTTGGAGAGATACAATCAGCAACCTGACAGAATTCTGGCGGAAGCAATTAGCTCATGAATTAGTTATCAAATATCTCCTGCAGCCAAGGTCTTAGGAGTGCTGATGTGCATTCTTCCTGCAGGAACTTTGGGACAAAAGGGTAAGCCATTTTGCATTAGGGATTTATTTTAAATGTTTATTTATTTTTGAGAGAGAGAGAGAAAGAGAGAGACAGAGAGAGAGGAAGAATCCGAAAGCAGGCTCCAGGCTGAGCTGTCAGCACAGAGCCCAATGCGGGGCTCAAACCCACAAACTGAGATCACGACTGGAACTGAAGTCAGACACTCAACTAGCTGAGCCACCCAGGCATCCCTGCATTTGGGATTTTCACCAATCTCCCCACCTTCCCCATGCCCTCTCACCAAACAATCAACTCTTTCCCGTCCACCATCACCATCACCTGGTGCACTTCCCCTCCCATCCTCTGCCAGACTACCCTTCACCTCTCCCCACGGGTCTCCCTCTCATTCGCCGTCTCATTCACCCTGCCCCAGCCACACTGGTCTTGCTGCCTTTGGAACTGGATGTGCCAGGCTGATCCCAACTCAAGGTGTTTACACTTACTGATCCATCTGTCTGGAAAGCCCGTTCCTTATAGCATCAGCACAGCTGGCTCCTTCACTCTCCTCAGACCTCTTCTCAAAGATCATCTTATATTAGAAAGTCCTTCCCTTACCCCCTTCCTCCCTGCACTCTGGAACCCTCTTATTTCTCTCTGTAACACTCATAACCATTGATATAGGATCCATTGGTTTGCTTGTTTGCTTATGCTCTGACTCCCTGTGTTAGAGAGTGAGTAGAATCATGGTGAGTAGGTCCTCTGTTTTCTCATTCCTCTGGTTGAATGAATGAAGGCTCTGTAACTTAGAATCCAAAGGAAACCAGTGAAGCTCTGAATCTCCTGCAAACCACCGCTGCCTCTATGATGTATGAGATAAAGACAACTCTGCCTTTAGATTGTTCAGCAAGCATCTCCAGCACCTCACATCCATTCAGTCAATTTCTGAAATTCCCACCCCGAAATTTCTTCCTTTCCCTCTCTCCCTCCCTCCCTTCCTTGCACCAACCACTGTCTATCGAATACTTACTGGGTGCCAGTTACCATCACTTACATCGTTCTCAGCTTCCTATTCCCACCACGGCCCCTCTGGGTCAAGCCTCACTACCTCCTATTAGGCCCAAATGTGAAACTTCCAACCCACTGTCACTGTCTCTTTTTTCTCTCTCTCACTCATCTGTTAGACACGAGATGAATTTCACTCTCCTGACCTGCTCAGAATTCTGTAGTGACTCTCCATCATCTATTGAATTTAATAAGGATTCCTTATCCCAACTTTGAAGACCCTCCATGAAATATCACTATGCCTGTGAGCCACATCTACTCCTATTTTCAGAATATATGCTTTTGTTAAACTGGCCCCACTCATCATTGTTTGAATGTGCCCACATGCCTTTCCTATCTCTGAAAATAAGACAATTTCTGTTTGTCCAAACTCTACCTTCTAAGGGCTCTTTTAAATGCCATCTCTGTGCACCTTCCTACCTAATGTAGCCTCTCCCATTTTCTTTTAAGTTTAGTTATTCATTTTTGAGAGAGAGAGTGAACAGGGGAGAGGCAAATAGAGAGGGAAAGACAGAGGCAGTGCAGAGCCTGATGTGGGGCTTGAACCCATGAACCGTGAGAGCATGACCTGAGTCAAAATCAAGAGTCAGATGCTTAAGTGACTAAGCCACCCATGTGCCCTTAGCCTCTCCCATTTTTGAACTCCTCTGATACCAGGTTTATACGACTCTTAAAATACCTGCCATATTTTTTTCTTATATGTGGTTATATGCAGAGGTCCCTTATGTTATCCGATGGAGCACACTAGAGGGTGAGGATGGGATCCCCTGTACACTTTTTTTAAAGGATGAGGAAGTGATCTCCTGTATCTTTTTTATTCTCCTCAGCAGTAGCTAAACTAGAATCTTGCTCAATATGCATGCTCACTTGCTATTTCCCGAGTTACCGTAAAAATTTTTTTTAATGTTTATTTATTTTTGAGTGAGAGAGAGACACACACACAGGACAAGCAGAGGAGGGGCAGAGAGAGAGAGGGAGACACAGAATCCAAAGCAGGCTCCAGGCTCTGAGCTGTCAGCACAGAGCCCGACATGGGGCTTAAACTCATGAACCATGAGATCATGACCTGAGCCAGAGTCAGACAATTAACTGACTGAGGCACCCAGGCACCTCTTTCCTGAATCACATTTTTAAGCACAGTGTATCATACTGTGCCAGGTGCTCAGACATTAGGAGAACAGGGTGCAGTGTTTGCCCTCAAGGAATTGACAATCTAGTTAGGGAGACAAGATTGCTTACATAAAATTGCAATTGTTTATTCAGCTTTCAGCAAGAAATTATTGAGTATCTACTGGGTGCCAAATATAATGCAAGGCAGTATATAATGGTCAAAATTAGTAATGCAGACAGTAAATACTAACAAAGGCAGATTCTAAGTGTGTGTGGCTTACCCCCAACACTTACTAAATCCCAACTTTTGGTTTGATGAAGCCATAGGCAATAGGCTTACCGGGTGATGCCGCATGCTCCAGATGGCCCAGCTCGGGCTGTCGAGTGATTCTATAGATGAGTTCCGTGGGCTTACTCTCCTGGTCCACGGCAGAGAGCTGCAGAGTGGTGATCTTCTTCACTGAGTTCTCATCCAAGACCAACCCTTTGTTGGTGGTGAGGACTGGTGGGGAATTGTCTTCTGAAAATATCAGAAATAGTGATTTGAAAGGGGATGCTTTCAGCTTCTATTCTTCAGTTCTGGGCCTGGTGCCCAGGAGTCAAATCAGAGGGTACACAAAGGGTCTGGAGCTTCACGCAGCATAGGGGACAGTATTCCAGATTCCCATGGGGGCTGGGTAAAGGAAAGGTTCCAGACTCAAGGTGAGCACAGTGCAGACATATAACCCCAGAGCTGCTGGAATATTTTTAGAAACCCAATGCCCCCTTACCCAAAACACTGATGGAAAATGACTGGCCAATCAATGTGTTGCCTTCTCCATCGACCACATCAAATTTAAAAGCAAAGCTCCCACCAGATTCTCCTTTCTCATGACTGTATTCTATTTGGCCTATAAAAAAGGACAAGAAAATAAAGATTCACTATTAGTGCTTTCTACTCTTATTTCTGAAGCATGAGGTGGGAATCTGATTGGTATTCACACCAGTGAATCAATTAACACCTTCCTCACTTTGATATTGCTTTAGACATTTTAATCTAAAGTTTTCAATTCCTCCCTTTCCCCTCCCACTATTGACTTCCTCGTAATAAAAAACACTCATAATAAAATCACCCCAAGGAGCACTGCTTTATGGTTGAGGCTCAGCTTTTGTGAAAGGTTCTAAGTCTCATGAGTCACCAGCTCAACAAGCTGCCCACATGGAAAACGTGCAGGAACACCACCCACATCATTGGTTATAGACCCACGTCAGAGGGCAAGGGACAGGGAGTTGCAGCCTGTGTTCCCCCAGAGCTCATCACTCCCATTTCCCAGAGCAGCTGTAACTCATTTTTGAAACAACACTGGATACAACCGACCAAAAAACTAACAGGTAAACAAACTCTACATCAAAGTCAAAAGGATAGAAAGGGAGAAGCACAACACGTTACATTTTTGTTCAGCCACAGCCTCACTTCTAAGTACCTGGCAATGTAAATACAGCCAAACATCTGGGGAGCGGTGCCTGGCCTCAGCTTTAAAAAAGAGACACTGAGGCAAGGAATAACTAAGAAATTACTATCCCTTTGTCTATTCTGTCCCCTTCAGTAAAGTGCAGAAAGGTCCAGTGAGAATTTAGCTGCTACCCATTTTGAGTGTTAATGCATGGACAAGACCATTATTTCTGCTCCTGAATGCATTTGCACATCATCATATGACTTTGGATTTGGATTACTTTTTCTCCCTATTATGTAACATTTTTCTTTTTTTTTCTTTTACCCCTGAAAGAACTGTACAGTAACTACGTAGCATTTAACATTTATGCTTTTACATTACATCAGCATTTCCTGGAGGAGGGATGAGCTATGTAATCTCCCCCAGGCAGCTCCGATTTATGCCCTTCCATTTTGCTTAGTTCATTAACTTGTGCTCTTTGGGGAGCCGAAAAGAGATATAAATTGTTCACCTAAGGCAGACATAATTTTCACCTTAATCCATCCCAATTCACTTCTTTTTCTTTTCTCTCTCCCGCACACACTTTCTAGCATCATAGCAAGTCAAAGTGATTTTTTTCCTCCATAATTGCCCCAAATTTCATCAATGCTATGTCAAAGCATGAACACATTTTAGCCAAGAAGGATAGTTTTTTTTTAAACAAAAAATTGAGGAGACAAGAAAGAATAAATGAAACTATAACTCAGCTCTTACTCAAAACAAAGAGTGCAGTTTGCTGCCATTAGCTACCAGGCATTGAACTCCTATTTTGCTACTGTGGGTGGGTGGACCCTGAAGACGTCTGGACAGGAGGAAGCAAGCTAGCTGACCTTGGCTAATGTCAGCCTGGGTGAAGCTCCGGATGGGGCCATTAACGGAGATTTGCTCCGGATTCTCATGCTTTACAATCTGCAGGTGCCCGGCGCCAGGATCTTCTTTCATGATGTACATCACCTGACGGTCATCTGAATCAGTATCGGTCACTCTCAAGTGCTGTTCTGTGATGCGTGCTACAGACCCTGGGAGAGAATGGGAGAGGGTAGGTCACTGCCCATCCTTGCCTCTGAAGAGTATGTCAAGTGGTTTTGGGAGGCTAGAGACTAAATTATCACACATTTCCTGGGCTTAAGTAAGTACCAGGTGCTTGCTTGCCCTTCTTGGTCTCCTGACGCAGAAATTTTAATCTCCTTAAGTGAAATAGTCCCAACCTCCCAGTTTGTTAATCATTACTCTCCCTATGCTCTCTTGACTGTGACCTACCAGTTATCCCTCCCAATATGTAGGCACTGTAGATCTATGATGAAACCTCTTTGGACCTAACTTATTTTCTGTCTATTTTTTAAGTGCTTATTTATTTATTTTGAGAGAGAGAGATAGAAAGTAAGTAGTGGAGGGTCAGAGAGAGAGAGAGAGAGAGAGAGAGAGAGAGAGAGAAAGAGAGAGAGAGAGAAAAAGAGAGAGAGAGAGAATCCCAAGCAGGCTCTGCACTGTCAGTACTGAGCCTGATGCGGGGCTCAAACTCATGAACTGTGAGATTATGACCTGAGCCAAAATCAAGAGTCTGATACTTAACCAATTAACCACCCAGATGCCCCAATTTATTCATTGTCTTCAGGATCATCAAATCATAAGAGACAGCTCCACATATGCTTACAAATATATCTTGTTGCCATCTCAGACCAAAGAGTTAAAATCAGTTTTGACAAGAATTACAAAACAGGGAGACCTGAGTGCTGGGCCTTGTCAAGCCTAGTAAATTCTGGTAAAGCAGATCTTAGTCCTTCTTGAGTAATACATCCTGGTGTCTGTCCAGGCCTTGAGCATCCTGTGTGCTCTTGCTGGGTAATGCCAACAGTGCAAGGCCTAGCTCTTCTTTCCCCAGGCTGTTCTCAGCAAGTGGCCCTAAGGGATGGAGTCTGTCCTCTGGGACAGAGATCAGGCTTTCTTACTGTCACTATAACAGGGGGAGATGCCCATGCTCTGTGCTCCTCTTCTGTAATGCGTCCCATTGCATGAGACGGTACCCATCTGGGTCTTCTGTGTCATCTCCACCAGACTTGGTGTGCAGAGGGAGATGATGCAAACTTGCCGATGGCAATGCTGCCTGGTTGTGCTGTGAGTAACAAAGTACTTTGTCTCTGACCCCGGATCCTCCAGTCTTCTACCAGCACTCACGAATCAGTAACAGGCTAAGTCACTAGCTTATAAATATGGTAAAGTTAAATCTCAGACCAAATAATTGGGATCTTTAGGAATCTCCAAAGTTTCAAATACCATTATACCATATAATTTTCATTACAAAATACATGTGAGGCACCTGGGTGGCTCAGTTGGTTGAGAGACCAACTTAGGCTCAAGTCATAATCTAGCAGTTCACGAGTTCAAGTCCCACATTGTGCTCTCTACTGTCAGTGCAGAGCCCACTTCAGATCCTCTGTCCCCATCTCTCTGCCTCCCCCTCTTGCTCTCTCTCAAAATTAAATAAACATTAAATATATATATATAAAATATATTTATGTAATTATATAAGTGTGTGTGTGTGAGAGAGAGACACACAAAGAGTAGCTAAACAAACAGGACTCCAGTGAGATGTAGATGTTCTGTGGGCAAAAGGCCTACTCTCTGGGGTCCTTGGGCGGCTCAGTCAGGTAAGCGTCTGGCTTCGGCTCAGGTCATGATCTTGCAATTCGTGGGTTTGAGCCCTGCATCAGGCTCTGTGCTGACAACTAGCTCAGAGCCTGGAGCCTGCTTCAGATTCTGTGTCTCCTCTCTTTGACCTTCCCCTGTTCGTACTGTATCTCTTTCATAAAAAAAAAAAAAAAAGAAGGCCCACTTTCTACCTCACTAGCTCCCTACCATAAACTGACTTTGAGACTGACATGTGTCCCAGGTCTTTCAGTGCTGCTTATAGGTAGACAAAATTGTGAATGTTAGACCCTCAGACATCATATCTAATGACTCTCAATTATTTTCATAATCTCTTTTGATGTATGATGGTTTCCCAATTGCTGCCCATACCTCCCCATGTACTTTTTTTTTAAATAAACATCTTGAAACTTCAGCTTGATTTCTTTTGTTGTTGTTATTGTTGCTGCTGCTGCTGCTGCCGCTTCGGCTCTTGGGTTGGTTGGGCAGTGGCCCTGTTCTTGGAAACCTGGTCCTACAAGTAGCTGGATAAATTAAGGTTTCTGAGGGTCTTGGAAGAACTATAAGCTCTTCTCAATCTTTTCTCGAATTCTCAGACATAGGCATCTTGTTCAAAGACTTTAAGAGATTCACATTAGTCAGTCACGACTGTTAGTGTAATATAGCATAATATAGTGACCTAGAAGTCAAAATTCCCTCCATGAATTCAAACTTAAAAGGACAGCTCGCCCCACCTCCAGTCTCCCTGAGTTCTGAATGCCTACTTCACTATCCTCCCACAGAACAGACATGCACACTGACAAGGAAGAAATAAGGACAGAGGGACCACAGCCACTCTCTTCCATTCCTGTGGTACCTTCTGAGAGCTGGAGGCCTCGGTTTACAGCCAAGTAGGGGGTGCTGCTTGTGGGCAGCTCTATGTATATCTCCATCCTCCCTGTGTCCGTGTGGAGGCCGTCCGTGAGGGAGAACTGGAACTCATCCACCGCCACACCAGGACCACCAGGCATGTACCCGACCAGCCCAGCCAGGATGTCCTGGTAGGTAAAGGAGGAGCCCTGAGCTAAAACCCTCCCGTTGGCCAGAGGCTCAGAAGCACTTTGCCTCCAGAGCAGATGACCTGAGGAAAGAAGTAAAGAAAAACAAAGAAAAAGGGGTAGAATATATATGGCACCAAAACTTGGCTTGATTTTGTCAGCTAGCATGAGCCTGGGTAAAATGTCAAGTAGCTCAGAGGCTCTTGGTGTCCCACACACATAAATGGCCAACAACTCAGAATTTTCTATGTAATCACACGGTGTTGCCCTGTGGTCATCTACAAATAAAGATGATAAAATCCTACTTTTCCTGTTTAAAAGTCTCTTAAGGAGACACCATGGATGTGCTAATATAGAGGCTTAGGAGTCAAATAACCCTCCATGAATTCAAGCTCACTCCATTACCTAACCTTATTTTCCCCTTCTGCAAAGTGAAAATGGCACTCTTCACTTGCTGCCTTCCTTCTAGGGCATCTGGGATGGGAGAAGGGACTGTGTTTTAAATTCCTTTTCAATCCGGAAAGACACAGGACCTCTTTGGGTGGAGGCATCTTTTCCAGTCTTCAAGGGTCATGTGTATCACAATGGGACAGTTAAAGCGTTTCATTAAAGAAAGTGAAAGTGAAGAAAGGGACAATAAAACCAATGACCAAGAGACTCTTCTATTAACCTTCCATCAACAGCAACAACTTCATCATTAAAAGATCAAGGGTGCCATGATCCACTAGGATACCATGTGGGAGATGAAAGTTCCATAAGCTTTAGCTAGTACTAAAGGGATGGCACTTAGAAAACAAGTAGGTAAAAGATTCCCAGGGTGGTTTTTACCTCTACTTTAATCAGGAAAAGTGCTTTCTTTGCAAAAGGAACAAGCTCATAAAGATATCTAGCATACCTCTAACCTGAAGTGCACCTTGTGCAATTAATAACAAGGCTGCCACGCTGTTCCTTGCATGAGATGGTCCAGGATTATCAAGCAATGAAGCCCTACTCTGACAAGAGGACTCTAAATCCATTTTGCCTGAGGTTATATAGGGAAGCAAGAAAACAGCTGAAATTGAATTTCAGATATGCCAAATTACCTAGGATTCAGGCTTTTAGAGCAACTGGTATCTCCTGTGACCCCAAAGAATACGGGCTAGCTGTGAATCTGATGATACTTTGATGCAAAGAATGGACTATGTACAGGTGAGGTGGAGGAATAATCAACAGAGATCTATGTGTTTATTCTAAAAACCCATTGCGCATCTCAATTAAGAAGCTTGCCATAGCAATTGTGTCCTACCGTGGTCGGGCTTTTTTGTCAATACAAAAACCAGCTCATTATCCGGAGTGTCCAGGTCTTGCAGGCTCAATGAAGAATTGCTTATCACTACTCCCGAGCTTAGCTGCACACCAAGGGGCCGCAAGGTCATCCTGGGAGGCTCATCATTCTTCCTCTGATTAAAGTATAAAATATCAGGTCCCACACACATATTGGTTTAAGAAGAAAGAAAATGCACCTTATTCACATAAAGTAACATGGTCACACCAATTTTCACTATCGAAATAGCAGGTCATGTGTGTCACCATCTTCAATTCCTAACCAAAACGATTAGTTTGGAAAGACAGCAAACCACACAAGCAAAATGTCCCCTTGAAAAGAAACTAACATTCTACAGAGATCTTCTCAGATATTTTCCACAGGCACAATGATCATGTTTTTCAGACCCAAAATATGGACATGTGGCTGAAGAAGTGCAAGCATATTTGGGGTACAAAAGAGCACATTCTTTGAAATCAAAATTGTCTTAGCTGCCAAAATATCACAGTAGTATAGAAAGACATCATATTTAAAAGTGCGAGTTTCTCAGGGTCTCCCTGACCCTGTGCCAGTCCCCCCTTTCTGATCCCTGAAGGGTAGGGTACTGAGGATATTTTCCCAAGCTGAGGGTATTCCACGCTGAGTCTTATCTTTTATCTTTCTCTCTCCCTGGGCTGGTAGAGAAAGCTATGTAATTACTCAGACTAGAATAAATACAGCATCAAGGAACACTTTTCTTTGATGTTACAATTTAACAAATAAATGCATTAAAAATATAAGAAAAGGCAAATATGTATATAGAACTACACACAACAATTTCAGGGGAAAAGAGGCATATGTTAGTTTTTGTCTAAATAGGAGATTGTCAGGGTTTCTCTTGTATTACCCTCACAAACTGTTCTTACAAAGAATGAATACATTTTACTCTGAAGTGAAAATTCAGATTTCGAAGTCAGACCATCCCCAAATGCCAGCCTTAATTCTACAAGTTTCCTAAAGGTCAGGGTTATATTTTTAAATTGATCTCTAAAACTGAAGGTCAAATGCAATCTTTTTTGCTTTTGAGTTCATATAGAGCTATCTAATCATGGGATATTGTCATCAAAGGCCCAACTTTTCCAACTTTAAAGTCTTTACCTCAATGGTGATATTGATGCTGTGGATTTCTGAACGACTGTTTCCATCACTTACATAAAAACTAAAAATGTCATGGGTAGGCTCAATGCTTTCGTGGACACTTTGAAAGTAGTAAATGTAGTTTTCAAGGACATCTTGAATAGGGAATGATGCCTCCAGCTCACTGGCAGCTCCAGGGCCAAAACGATCACCTGCATCAACATCGAGAGAAAAGTGTTTACCTTGATCCCTCAGTTCCTGCTTACTAGGCTGAACTAGGAAACATGACACTATTATCAACAAAAGACGAAAATTCATTAGAGGATAAAAATGGAGAATGGAAAGGGCAAAAGACTAGAAATATAAGGCTTGGGGTTGGATCCCAGTGTCCCAACTGTTTCTCATCAACACATGGTTATACCTACCCTGCTGTTTCGATGGGGAATCAAATGAGATAATATGCATGAAGGCACTCAGAGTGTTACTATTTTATATAGCTGTTGTTTTGTTAGAAATCTGTGATAAAGTAAATCCTGGGGCAAGTAATGACACAACAGCAAAGGTTCTACCTTAAGCTTTAGTCAATTTCAAAAGCACTATGCCTAGAACATCCTGCAAGAAGAAGCCTCCTTCTCTATATAAAAAAAGGTTAACTGTATACCTTTTTATTCAAGAAATACCTTGTTAAGCATGTTTTCATTTGCCCACATTCCTTAAGGAAACCTCCCCATGGGTCAGAACTTAGACCCTGGGATGGTACAGTAGGGCTACTGAGATGCTTGGGGACTATTCAGAGCTTAGGTACCATTCAGGCACTGAGATTCTCAAGTACCATTCAGAGCTTGAGAGACAGAGTAGGTTCTGGTTCACTCTTCTTTTCATACCAACCCCAACCAAACACTGGAAAAGGCCAACGGGGAAAGTAAGCAGTGTCTCCATGATAGATGACTTGTTTCTTCTTTGGTCTGAGTCTCTCTAATTGATTGATTTTAAACTGTTACCACATTTTCTTCTAAAGAGAGGAGAAAAAGAAAAGAAATCCCTGTGTCTTCAAACATTCCCTGGATACATGTCAAGAAAGAAAAGTGTATATAGAAGATCTCAAAACAACAAAGCTTTCTTTTTCTCTCTTCCATGGCCCTTTGCAAAGATCAGACCATAAATCAAAAGGCCACTGACTTCCTGAATTATAGATCGTATCATCTTTTTTGTTAACCCCCCAACAGAAAGACAAAGAATGAAAACATTTTATTTGTAATTTGTTTGAAGTAAGAGCTCAGGACAATTGTTTCTTCTTCAATGACGTGAATTTTCTTAGATTTTACCCAGCAGTTTAATTCTTCTTGACATCAGAACATAGCATAGAAGAGAGTCTCAGTGACCAGTGACCTAGGACATACAGTTTACTGTTTCCAGAAGGAAGTGCTGTATGTAATTCCTTCAAATTTTTATTTTCCTTTTACATTTGTCACTACAAAATTTAGAAATGTGACTTCTTTATTTGGGTCAATGAGCCTAAGCAAACTAAATGATGCCTAAACATATACTCAAATAGAATAATGACTTCTTTTTGGTCACTGGAAAACATGCTGTTCAACAAGTGAATCTGTCACTGAAGCTGTCAGCACCAACCCTTCCAAGTTTTAGAACTGTATCGTCTAGGGGCAACTGGCTGGCTCAGTTGGCAGAACATTTCACTCTTGATCTCGGGGTTGTGGGTTTGAGTCTGACATTGGGTGTGGAGCTTACCTTTAAAAAAATTTAAAAATTGCATCTTCTCCTTTTTTCACATAAATCATTCTTATTTTGCTTCCTTGCCTTCTTAAGCAGAACATACTATGCACAAATTAAACAGTTCTCGATGCATGCAGGCTATCATTACGAACATCTATTACTGCCTTGCACTGGAACATAGTCTTGTATGCCCTACAGGCAACAAGGTGAGTCCTGTTCTCTTTGTGCTGGTGCTACATGAATGTAGAGCCCATGCTGTTAGATTTTATACCTAACAATAGAATTATTCTGTTTCTTCACGTCTTGCTGGTAAGAAGTTAAAACAGTATCTAATATTTTTAAAAAGGCATTAGGCTGATCTGCTGGATTCTGAATCTAGGGAGTTAGTTTCATATACACAAAACAGGCTCAGTTCTGAATACCCATGGAGCAAAGGCTAGAGTCCTTAAATTGTTTTGGGATAATTATTTGCACCCCCTCACCCCCCACCCCCAACCCCCTGACCATCTTCTCCTTACTTCCAGGCTCATACTAACATAGAGCCGTGATTCTCCTCGTGTGGTACCTGGGTCAACGGCAGGGGCATCGCCTATGGGCCAGGGAGAAATATAAATGCACGGGCCTCACCAGCCTCTGCAGATAGGAACTCTGGGCTTGTTGCCTGGGAAACTGCTTTCACGAGCCCTCCAGGTGAGTCTCACACACAGTAAGGTTTGAGAATCACTTTTTTAGAGAGCTGAGGCTTGCCAGAAATTTGACTTCTAGATCAGTGATGTATTGCTTTGCATGCATTCCAGGTTAACACAAAACCATGTTAGGAAGGCTTAATAAGAACCGCAGAGAGAAGGGCAAAGGGGCAACTACCATTTCATGATTTCCCACCTTCGCCCAAGCTCTTCCTTCTGCCCACAGTGAGACTCCCACTAACCCTTCAAGTTCTAGTGCGAATGTCACTTCCTCAGCCTTTCCTGCCGTCTCAGGCAAAATTAATTGTTTTGTCCTCTGTATGTTCTCAGGGTTTGTCCCTCTCCCTGCCCAGCATTTTGTTTAGTGTAATTATCAGTCTTCATATCTGTCTCCCTTTCAAGGCAGGGCTGTGGCTCACTCATCTTTACATTCTTGGTATCTAACACAAACATTGGTTGAGATAAATCAAATTCAGTGATAAACAAATCTAAGTGCACACAATGAAAGGCAAGATGGGGAAAGGACCTGAGATTTTCTATAGGAAAACACGGCCACCGCTAAATGGATTTCTGGTAACCAGGCTCAGATCCCAGGCACCATGCTGGCCATAGACACCTTCAGTGAAAGGCCTCTCCCTGCGAGCTGCTGGCCGCACACCAATTAGAGCCAAGCGCTGGCATTCAGGAATCTCACTGCAGAGACAGCAACACAGTAACCTGCCAGGAGCTGTCTGAACTGCCAGTCACCTCGGTCTCAGAGGGCCTGTGGACAGCACATGCCTGCTCGCCTCTCCTTGCCTCTGATAACCGTCAAGGGCACTGCGTCCAGGGCAGATGGTGGAGGGGGAGGGATGTTGAGGAGAGGGTCACAGATAGACAAGCTAGCATTTCAATTCATGTCATATCCTTAGAAGGAGCTGAGACATAAGCTATGGTCCAGCTAAACTGCCGCTGCCTCACAATGAAGAGAGAGGACTTCTTATTTCCTTGACACTCAGGTCTGAGTGCAATCCACAAGCCTCTCTGTCCCCATTGTGTGCACTCCAGATCTTCTGCCCTGCTCTAGTTTTCTCTCTTAGCACGGACATACCTCCTAACATCTTACACAATCTTCTCATTTGTGAGGTTTCTTATCTGTCTCCCCCTGCCACGTCCGAAGGCAACGTGAAGGTAGGGGTTTCTATCTGTTTTGTTTACTGATATACCATGAGTGCTTAAAAATGCTCAGTAAATTTTTGAGTGAATGAAAGCTTCCTTCCTCCCATTTCCTTGACATGGATCCATTCCTCCATTCATCCTCCACCTCCAGGTTTCACTGAAGGCAGTCACCTCCCTCCACCCTCCCTTCTTTCCAGGTCCAGAACAATTCCACAGCAAAGCTACTGCTGGTACCTGTTCCTGTGTTCTCAATGCAGCCATATTTGGGCAGAGCACTTAGTTTAATGACGGCGTCTCCCTGGAGGTTGTCCTGATCGTCAGCAGCAAAGAAATGGTGAAATGAGAGTGGGGCTCTCCCGCCCTCGTCCACCTAAGAAAGAAAAGATTGTACAGTCCTTGGGCGGTTGCACAGAACTGTAATAAAAAGAACTGAATTGAAAAGTGCTGCCTGGGGTGACCTTCCAGCATCAATTCCACTTCTTTGAGGAGGCAGATTCTCTACAGTCGAGATGAAGGATGTGCATGCTGCTGGAGCCAGGCAATCTTTCAGCGCCTCTCAAAGCTACACTCAGACACTACGACCTCTGTGTCTCCCTTCAGAGTTGTGCTTGCTTCAGTGATGGATCTGGTTATAAAGCAGCTCTGGCCCATTCCAATCACCCACCTCGGCACAGCTGCACAGCAGGACGGCCGCCTTTCTTCCCTATCAACATTCAAAAGCCTGCAGCTAGAGAATGATCTATCCTGTTCTCCCTCAGATCCTGTGAGGGTGACTGTCCCACAGGTGCTCCCATCCAGAATAAAAGTCCCACTTATCCCCTCACAGGATATGTTGATAGGTGTGCAGGAAGACAGGCCTCGCCATACCTGAAAGCTAGGGCTTATCTCAGTGTTAAAGAGGAAAGTAAATCAGTATCAGTAAAAGCAGTTGCTTAGACTAACTTTTTCTTTTAGGGCCCTGTTTTGTATGCTAACTCTGCAACCTGTCCCTGGTGCTTTTTGCTAGCCTGCTGGACATGACCAAGCCGTTTCACTCTGAACAACTCTAGGCCTAATGTAGGGAGATCTAGTACAACGTATCAGGTCACCCTGACTCTAGGAATGGAGAAGGTCCAAATGGGTTCCCCAAGGTATGGAATATCAAAGCCATTTAGAAACAACTCAGTTTTATGAATATCATTTGCTTGATAAAACCAGAAAAGCTCCTGCATTTTAGCCTTACGGTACATACAGAGAGCAGGCCACAGACCCAGAATTAACTCTTACGGAGTCCCTACCATGTGTTGTTAGGTACTGAGGGCTTTTATATGCCATTCTGTTAACCATCAGAGCAATCCTCTATGTGACAGGAGCAGTTACAAAGATGAGGGAATGGAAGCTAAGACGTATATAACTAATTAGACCAGAGCCACTCAGCTAGTAACAGAACCAGCACTTGAACTCAGGTCTGGGTGACCTACTGATTGGGATATATCATATGGCCCCCATCCTCCCCCCCCCCACTGTAATATTAGTATTGACTTAAGAAGTGACTTAGGGACATTGTCCATATCCCCAAATTTTAGTTCTTAGAAACATTAGATGTTTAACTCCTAAAAGATATATTACATTTGTAATTTCACTCCCACTACTATACACATTTAGCACAGTATACAAAATATTACACATGTCTAGCATTTATGCCTAGCACATAAATATTTTTGACTAATCAATATAAATATAATTATTTGATCTTCGACATATAATTTTTCATACTTTTTGAAAAAATTCATGATTAAAAACTATGCACATCTTGACGGTATTGGCTTAATACTTTGGGGAAAGAACTTGGCAGCCAATTCTGGTAGAAATCCTGTATTTACATCAGCACAGATTCCAGCTCTCTATAGCACTCACTGTTCATTGATCTGAGAATTGTTTACCGTGATGAGGTCAGCAAAAGCAATGACTGGAGGTGGATTCTCAACAGGAGTGATAGTGATGGTAAACATCTGATTGTCTAGATGGTGGTGGTCCATATCAGAGACAGAGAAATGGAAGCTATCAGTAACCAGATTACCATCGGTCTCATACACAGCTGAGTACCTACAGAAGTAAGGACAAGAATCAAATGAATGAGCTACATGACAAGCCAAGTAAGATGACTGCATCTTTGTTTAAAATGGGGCAATAGAGGGGCGCCTGGTGGCTCAGTCAGTTAAGCATCTGATTTCAGCTCAGGTCATGATCTTACAGTCCGTGAATTCAAGCCCTGCCTTGGGCTCTGTGCTGACAGCTCAGAGCCTGGAGTCTGCTTCAGATTCTGTGTCTCCCTCTCTCTCTGCCTCCCCCTCTCACTTTCGTGCTCGCGCTCTCTCTCAAAAATAAACATTTGGGGTGCCTGGGTGGCTCAGTCAGTTAAGTGTCTGACTGTGGCTCTGGTCATGATCTCACAGTTTGTGGGTTCAAGCCCCGCATTGGGCTCTGGACTGACAGCTCAGAGCCTAGAGCCTGTTTCAGATTCTGTGTCTCTGTCTCTCTCTCTGCCCTTCCTCAGCGCGCTCTCTCTCTCGTTCTCTCATTCTCTCTCAGAAATAAACATTAAAAAATACTTTAAAAATAAATAAATAAGCATTAAAAATGGAGCAATAAAATCTTTCAAGGGAGCTCCAGGTTAGTTGCTTAAATGTTTTAATACAATTTTGAAAAATTCTGTCACGTAATACAAAATGGTGATATACCTAATTTTCTTGTTGTTGATGTCTTCCATTGTGAAGTTGGAAACCTCCGAGAGCTCTTCCACTTCAGGTCCTGATGTTCTTAAGAGAGCACCATACATGGGCAGAGAACTTAACTGAATCCAGATCTCTTGGTCAGGGGAAGAATCATCCTAATCAGGCAAATATGAGGCAAGACATGAACACACACTGATAGGAATAAATACATCTAGTAGTTAAAAATCACGAGTGCTTCTTTCTCTGCCAATTGAAAAAGTTTCCTTCCCTTTGTGATGAAGCAACACCATTTCAAAGTGCATGAAAATGCTGGTTTTTATTCCTCACAAAATGCCTCTTTGATAATGTCCTCTTTCAAGAGTAGCTCATGATACTAATGGGGAAATGCACTTTAGGTATGGGGCATAAAACAAAGAGATGCCCTATTGTTACTACAAGGGTCATACGGGGTTTCATTGTTATTACAGCATCTAGTGAAGAACAAAACATGGTCAGAGATAGAAAGTCATCTAGTCTCTATAAACATGGTTGTAGGCTTCTTTTAAGAGTTTCAAAGGACAGTTTCCTTTTTAGAAACGGGTAAAATACTATTATACCATATAATACAATGATAAAGATAATTCTGTGAAACAGAAAGAAGGGAAGTTATTTATCTT
Organism: Suricata suricatta; assembly: GCF_006229205.1. Classification (NCBI taxonomy): domain Eukaryota; kingdom Metazoa; phylum Chordata; class Mammalia; order Carnivora; family Herpestidae; genus Suricata; species Suricata suricatta. Next base: position 133,587,580 of record NC_043700.1, read on the forward strand.
ACCCAATGATTCACTTTAAGTAATATTTGACATGGTAAAAATTTTAGTTTAACAGAAGTATTTAGGAAATTTTACAGATTTCATTCCACCAGGATGGGATGAACAGATGCTCAACCCCTAAGATGACCGATCTTGACAAAGACAATTTCTCCTTCCTTCTGCATTGTCTATTGAGAAATAAAATTGGCCTTTTGTGTTTCTAAGTGGACAATAGTTATGTATCTCAATGTACAATTTCCTCTTTCTTCAAGAATATTGTGGAAATATCTAAGAGGCAGGCAACATTTTCTTGCAGAGTTTCCCTGAGTCATTCATCTTTTAGAGCAGTTGGCTGTGAACATGGGGGCATTTTGCACTTTACCATAGCAACAAAGAAAATATATATTACATGGCCAAGTGTACTTTGAAATGCAAATTTCTGTGCCAGTGTTGTGTAGTTTTTTGAAGTATGGATCAGGAATGTGCGCAGGATATCTGGTGATCTGGGGCAGTAGGTTTTAGTCAGTTCTTGTTTCCACCCCTAGGGGCCTTTTTAAGTTGACAGGTCAGAGCCTGATGCAAGCTCACAGAATTTTCCATATTTCCTCACATCACCTGACACCAGTAAAGAAGGAAACTCAAAATCATCAAAGCTACAAATCTTCAGAAAATCTCCCCTAAATTTATACTTCAAAAGTTTCTCTATTTTTCCACATGGGTTATCAAATACAATGTGCAGACTTCCAAAGACTGCCTCCTAATATTACTATGAGTACTCTCTGAGAGAGAATTTTTAAAAGACAGCTAAGAGTTCCAAGGTACTGTCTGCAGAGATGGTGATAAACTACAAGGACAGAGCTCCTGGCTCTTGATTAGAATGAATAGCTTCGAAATTCCACATTGGCAAAGTTGGCAAAGAAATGCTTATTTCATGTCAGGCACATTTATTTTAATGTTTCAAATCTCAAATGACTGGTGGGTTTGAAAAATTTGAAATCAGCTAGATTTTTTCATCTGAAAATGCTATCATAATTTAAGAAAATAATTATTATCTGTAATAATTAAGGAAAACGACTACTTTGGCCTAAGATATCCTGGAGGCAAAAAAATCATAAGAATGTAGACTTTAGTCTCACGTAATTATCCTACGTTCCTACCCCTTTTGTATTAGTTCATTTCTAATTTTGTTTTTATTATCGTTACATCAGTTGACCCACCAGTCAACACAAGGACTTGAGCACTGCTAATTAACATTCATGTATGTGTTCCTCCTTTGCCCTGTCCTTATGCTACCATCACCTTGGATCTTGCTTCTCATTTTCTTGAATTTCTTGATATGATTTGATATATTATTACAAAGCATTTTTAGTTGTATTTTAAGAACTGATGAAAAGACTTTCTCCTTGTGGGACTTACTTCTTACTCAGTAGTGGACTACTGAGACCCATCAATATTGTTGCATGCAGCAACAGTTCATCTGTTTTGAGTGCTGTCTACTATTCCATGGAGTAAGTATACCACAGGTTATATTATCCTGTTGATGGGTATTTGTCTTGTTTCAATATTTTTGCTATTACAAATAGTATTACTATGAATATTCTTGGGCATATCCTTTGGTGTACATATGACAGTTTCTCTTGGATAGGAATCTAGGAGTGGAATGGTTAGAGGATATGACCACTCATTCTCACAAGACTATGCAAAATTCTGTCCCAAAGTGGCTTGTTCAAGTTTACTTTTCCATCAGCAAAGAAACTTCTATAGGTCCATTTCCTCTACAACATTTAAAATTTTAAATTTCTGCCAGTTGAATTGGTATGATATGGTATATAGTCTTTTTGGCCTTCCTTGATACATAAAAAAGTGATAATTTTTTTTTTTTATATTTATTGGCCCTATGGGTTCCTCTTCTGGAATTCCTATTAATGTCTCTTGTTCATTCTCATCTGGGATACCTTTTTCTTCTTGATCTGTAGACATTTGTTATATTTTCTTTGTTATTTTTTATTATATGTATTGCAGTTGTCTTCTTTCAACTTGAAACTTGTCTGTTTTGTGTATTTCTGGTGTGTTTAGAGGAATATAAATTTAATTTTAACATAGTCAAATTTATCAATCTTTTCTTTATAGTAGGACTTTTTGTTTCTAGTTTAAAATTCTTCCCTTTCCCAATATCTAAAAATATTTACCTATATCCTACAAAGAATTGTAAAATTTTAGTGCTTGATTTGCTTGAAGTTAACTAATCTCTGTGTACAATGTAGGGGAGAACTACAAGTTCTTCTTTTTTTTTTTTTATCCATAGGAATAACCATTTTGTGCAGATCTATATTTTTAAATAATTTTTTATATTTATTTATTATTGAGAGACAGAGCACAAATGGGGTAGGGACAGAGAGAAGGAGAAACAGAATCTGAAGCAAGCTCTAGGCTCTGAGCAAGCAGTCAGCACAGAGCCCGATGCAGGGCCCAAACCCATGAACTGTGAGACCATGACCTGAGCTGAAGTCAGTCACTCAACCAACTGAACCACTCAGGTGCCCTGCAGATCTATATTTTAAATAGTTCCTCCTGTTTCCACTGATGGCTTACTATACCTGTTTTATATTACAGTCTCATGTGTAGGTCTGTTTCTGGACTCTCTAGTATATTCCTGGGCTACACTGCCTTAAATAGTACAGGTTTATCATAAATCCTGATATTTGATAGGTCAGTCTTCCTATCATTCTTTTTCAGAATGTTAGTCCTTTGTTCTTTATTGTAGAATCAGCTTATCAAGATCCATAAAAGACCCCTGGCTTGTGACTGGAACTCAATTAAAAGGCAGGAGCACTTTGTAGGAGAATTGCTAACTTTTCGATACTAAATATTCCTATTCATGAATATGGCATGTCCCATCATTTATGGCTTTTAAAAAAATGTTTGCCAATTAAGTTGTTATAATTTTCTCTATAGACATATGATCTAGTTTTTGTTAGATTTAGTCCAAGGGACATAATTTTAAAATGCTGTTATAAATGGTATCATTTTTTAGTTACATTTACTGGCTATTTTTTGCTTATGTATAGGCATGCTATTGCTTTGTTGATCTTCTCCTGGGTAAATTCGTCTTTTATTTCTAATACTTTATCAAGAGATTCTTTTGGATTTTCTTTTAGTTGGGTGTAGTATCAATTTTCCCTAGAAATTACACATCTTTTTGTACATATATTCCTAGATATGTGTTATGTGATGTTATTATAGGTGGTATCCTATTTTTAATGATTATATTTTTGGCTCGTGCCTAGAAATGCTATTAGCTTTTTAAGATTAATCTTATATTATCCTGCCCACATTATAGATGAAAAAACTGAGCCCAAGAAAGCCAAGTAACTTGCCAAGGGTTACTATGCTAGTAAGTGATAAGCCTGGATTAAAACTCAGCCGTTATTAATTACGAAACACCCCTTCACTACTTGTTTACGTGCAGTGTGTAGCAAACTGTACAGGAAACCACCATTAAGAAGCAAATCACACAGAATCCCATTTCTGCTTTTTGTCTCTCTTGACATCATGTCACCCTTTTGCCATTAATGATACTCTAATTACGAAGAGGCTCACCTGCTCCTATCCTTTTTATATTCTGTTCCATTTATGACCAGAATTTCAGATGGCTTTTCTAACCTCTCTGATGTTCACTGCAAACTCACTAACTATGCATATCTGGAAAAATTTTCCCCCATTACATGAAGCACAAAATTCTTCTATAACCCTCAGAGAAAAAGTTAGTATATAACTTAGCTAAGTCTTTAAAATATGCTATGCTTTCAGCAGGCTAGAATAGTCCTTTTGGAGTCTTTCTGCTCTAGTGGGTAAATTCACATTCAATCAATTTCTGAAAATACATGTTCAGTTGCCAGTGGGCTTGCGTTTTGATATGCAGCTTATAATATACAGTTAATGGGCAGGAATTGCTCCTGGAGAACTATTTTGGCCTGTCAGACATTTTTCAAGCCTTGGTGATCTATTGATTAAATCTATATTCATACATTTTTATGAATTCATGAGTTTCATAAGATTCAAAAGACCATAACCTATGGTAAAAATCACCTGTCAATTAACAAAAAAACAAAACCAAAACCGTTCTGAAGCTCTACTGGACCCGTGAGAAGAATCAGGGTGGAATGCAGCTTCCCATAATTTAAGAAAAGACAATTTAGGCGAAAATCTATGCTAAGACAATTGAAGGAATTGTTCCCAGGCCAATGTTTTATCTTACATACTACTATTCAGGACTAGATTTTATAGCTAGACTCTCTAGCCCAGAAAAGGATTACTTAAAACTATATAGTATTTAATAAAAGGGGGGTAGGTCATTGGTTGGAATTTTAACATTGGTAAGGAACAATTCAACACTAAGAATGATTACCATTCAGATAATCATTCTTATTTACAAGGTATTTGCCCAAACTATTCATTATGTTTACATAGAAAATTCATGTATGTTTAAAACACACATAACTGAATAATAAAATTAATTATCCTCATTATCCTTAGCTCTAGAGGTAGAATCAAAGAAAGAAGAGAAGTTCAATTAACAGGATCACTTAGCAAGTTAGTGCCAGATCGGGGAAAAATGCAGAGTCCTTAAATCTACCCTTTGTCCCCTAAACACTCTGTTTCCTCTGGGGCACAGGATGGGGGTGTCCTTGCCTAGGAAATCTGGCAGAGGGCACTGACAAAGGGCTGTGCCAGCATTCTGCCTAGAGCTGGTCGTGAGATAAAAACTGGTGAAAGGCGGGCTTCCTCTCAGTGGGCCAGGAAGTATCATTACTTATTAGTCATTAATCAGGCAAGTTCTTCTAAAATGCTCTTTCCTGAAAATTCCCACTCAAAAAATTATGGATGGAGCTTTAAAAAAATTGGGGACTTGGGCTTTTCTGACACCGGCACTATTCCTTGTTGACAGTCACCCATCCCTACACGATCTCATCATGTTTTCATCAAGGTTTTACTCATTCCTTTGTGTGCTCATGAGACACTAGGAGGACCCAGAGTAAACACTGTAACTCCTCCTATGAGTTGAGAAAAACTTCCTTATCTGGCCATATACCTGAGGCCCTGAATAGTCGGCCATAGTCTTACTTTATAGTGAGGCCCAGGGAGAGGGCGCAGAGAACAAGACAGAGGCGAGAACTTACAACATAAGCAAGGTGTGATCTGGTGATTATGGCCGTGCTTTTACTAGCAACGGTGATGCTCAGAGAGGCGCCGGCAGCCAGCTGAGGCCCTGGGTCCTCTGACAGTGACACCTCCACTCTCACTTCCACGGTTGTCGCCGAGGTGCCATCTGTGACTGAGATCTCCATGTTGTCATCCTGGGCAGAGGAGCCATCGTGTAGATACTGCAGAGCATTTTTCTCAACATCCTCATATGTGAAAGTGTCACCTTTCGAGAATAATACAAAGTGCAAAACCAATTACTTCTGGGAATAATGTTTTTCATGTATATAACACCTTTGTTTTCAGGATTTCAAAGTACATATAGGATTATAAACTCTGGGAGTTGTAAGTTAATTGGTCCAACCACCTACCCAATATAGGATTCCCTTTATATCACTCTTGAGAAGGGGTTATTTAGCCTGCCCTTCAACACTTCTCGAGGTGGGAGGCTCACTGTTTTATACGGTAGCTAATTCTACTGGAGAGGGCTTTTTATTTTTATTTTTTTGGTAAATGTAAGAGTTTTATTATTTATTTATTTATTTTTTATTTAAATAGTTTATTACCAAGTTGGTTTTCATGTAACACCCAGTGCTCTTCTAATTTTTTAAAGTGATTAATCATATTGAGCCCAAATCTGTTTCTGTAAGATCCAGGCTTTATTCTTGGTTCTAGCGAATTAAAGGCCAAGCCTCTATTCTTTATGATAACCCTTCTAAAATCTAATCTTGACACTACAATTCTTTTGAGAAAGTTATGAAAATAAATCAGGCTTGATGAATCTGTAGAGGTCTTAATTTTGGTTGGGAATATAAAGTTTTTCTAAAATAAAAAATATCTAAAAATTGAAAAACACACTTAAAGTTAAAAATCCAAAATCTCTAAGTCTAGAGTACTAATGTGTGATAGATTTTATAGACATTGTGTGAAATAAGTTTCAAGGTCATATAACTTTGGAGAAAATAGATTTAAACAAAATTTAAAACTAAAAATTTTTGAACTGCAGGATTTGTTAGAATTTTAGAATCTTTGATATATAAATATTAAAGCATTTAAAAATTGTTTGGTCATGGAATCCTTTTTTATGAGAAATGCCTCTGAGTGCCATGCATGCCAAGGATTCTAGAAAGTATAATTGAGGAATTGGTATTCTAGGATGTTATATGAAATTCTATTTCCTGATTATTGGCTTTGATAATTGGTATTATGAATGAGACTAAAGAATTTATTCATTTCCTGTATTTGTCTTCCAAGCCTCTCTTTTAACATTGTGTTATTGTGATTTCCTGGTGCTAATGGTATTGTGCCTTAAAAAAATAATTAAACTAATATTTTATATAATCCTTAAATTTTATATATTAATTATACAAATATAAGTTAAATTTAATGTTAAAGAAACTGAGCTCTGTGCCCCTAATGTAGTTCTCTTAGGATGCTAGAAATTTATTCTGATGACATTTCTTGTGTTTAGTAAATTTTCAAAAATCTGCCTCTGTGACTCCCAAATGCCTATTGGTTGTTCTTCAAATTCCATCTACCTTCAAGGTCAGAGACTTGCCCCCCTCTCTCTGCAAGGATATGAAAAAGAATGCATGATTACATGCCTTAGGAATTATATAAAGGTTTTGAGAAAGTACAGATTGTTGAAATAAGCATATAGCATCCCAAAGTGATTACTTTGAAAGGGATAATATTCACTTTGATATATATGGGCTGACTATTAAAAATGAGGCTTATTTGTATTCCTTGTGCTTTTCTATGCTTTCTAAGCAATCAATATGTCTTATTTTTTTTTTTAATTTGGAGAGAGTGTAAGAAATATTATTTTGGAAAGCTGGTCACATTACCTACCATAGTGTTATATCACAAAGACAATACTCAAAAAATGTGTTTCCTTTTCTATGGATGAGGTTACATGTAGTTTATACTATTAGAGTTTCAGTACTAAAAATATCATGAAGATTAATATACCAGACGAAGGAAGACAAATTCATCTCCATGAACAAACCATAGGAAAGTGGCTACTGACGGTTCCTATGAAGGTGTTCTAAATGTATTTACTCCAGGTAAAATGACCAATTCAACTCATTTCACCAACAACTTGAGGAATCAGCTTCATAGTTTGGGGTGTGGGTGGTGGCAATGAGAAAGGAGTCCCAAATATTTCAGCCAATGGGCTAAATGCTAAAAGTTTTTTTCCTTTTTAAGTGTCTCCTCATAATTTGTCCCAGAGAGTTGCTTTCCTTCTTATCTGAGACACATAAAACTGATTGTAGAACAAAAAATTCTCCAAGCAGTCAATGACAGAGTGAGCATCTACCTGTGGCCAGAGGCTCTTGGAACTCGGCTGTGTACTTAAGGAGCACGCCATGCTCTGGAGGTTTCCGGAGCTCAAAGAGGAATTCCTTAGGTGCTATCTCGGTATCTCTTACTACCAGCTGAAGTCCTGTAGTCAGGAGACAAATCATTGTGAGAGGATGTGTACACTAAAAAAACTGTATCCCCTGGGGCACCTGGGTGGCTCAGTGGGTTGTTATGTGTCTGACTTCAGCTCAGGTCCTGGTCCCACAGCTCCTGGGTTCAAGCCGCGTGTTGGGCTCTGTGCTGACAGCTCAGAGCCTGGAGCCTGCTTCAGATTCTGTGTCTCTCTCTCTCTCTGTTCCTCCTTCCCTCCCTCTCTCTCTATCTCTCTTCATTTAACTTCCTGTCTCTTTCTTTCAAAAATAAGTAAGCATTAAAAAAATTTTTTAACAGTATGCCTTGCATACATTAAAGCCACAGGGCAGGCTGGAAGCTATGTTGTGGGCAATCTGATGCTCATCAGAAGGCACTGTTTAGCTCTAATCAAGTACAAAAGAGTAAAAATTGATAATACAGTCAATTCTCAAATTGCAAGCAGTTAACTTACTTTTAAAAGTTAATTTATAAGTAGGTAGTTCTCAGTTAAGAATACCTTTCATCTTTCATACAAATGAGGGTACGGAAACTGACATTTGGTTAGTCCTGACCTACAGGGGTAGGTTTTCTTACAGGAAATGCTCCTAGAAACTGCTTTTGCTTTTCATTATTGATTCCCTTCTTTTTCTGAATCTACTCAAGAAAAAACTGTTTTAACATCAGCTGCTATGGCCATGACAGAAGTGAGAAAGAATAGGGTAGAAGTGACAGTTGGCTTGTTTAGAAATTGGATGATAATTAATTTCAGGCCAATACTCATGGGTAGAAAGTGGATAAGGATCTGTATAGCACAGCTAACAAAACCACAGCATCCATTGTTTGCATTTAAAATGTACTTGGTGAAAGAATAAAGAAACTCCTAAAGGGTACGTACATTAAAAGGTAAATAAAATCACATACAAAATAATGGGGCCAACTCCTCACAACTTCTGAAGGTTATTGTAATCTATAGTCTCTCCTGTTACTCTTTACTTTCTAAACAGAAAACAGGAGCAGTCACTGAAATTGCTCCCCTCTTTTCTCCTCTTATATTTTAGTGATGGCAACATATCAAATTCCTGGAGGCTAGAAAATGAAGTCTGTGTTCTATTCCATCACTGACCATTGACCTCTGAAGGGTTTATTTCCTCCTCTCTGTGCTGCTTCTATTTGCATGGAAATGGAAATAGGCCGAGGGAAGGAAACAGGTGAGAATGCATGCACCTTCTGGAAGAGGAGGTGACTACTTTTTGGCAACCATCAGGAGGTTTAAACAGGGACTGTGGATGAAATATGGTTCCATTTCTAAAGGTATGTTTCTTTCAAGCTCAGTTCTTACCCACGGAAGTGCTGCCTCCTGGGCTGACCTCAAGCCGTGGAGCTATGACCTGGAACACTGGCGGGTGCCGATCAGTGGGAAGCAAGTGAATGGTGAGGACCATCTCTGGACTTGTGTGAGCTCCATCTGAAACTAGAAAGGACAGACACATACACACACATCAACTTGCAGTCTGGTCACCATCAGGCTGCTTCCACAAATATGTAGCCAGAAGCTTTTTTAGATTACCTTAACACCTTAAAGAGATGCTCAAAAATGGAAAAAGTAAGCAAGCAAGTAAGATACTGAGCTATCCTAACAAAGCTTTTCCTACTGGATAATGAAAAGGCTAAAGGACCATAATATCAAAGTCATTTTAAGAAGCAAGTTTCACAACAAGATGACATTGATACATACTAGGGGAAAGGAAAGTAATACAAAATCTGTACTCTTAGATGATGTTGGTAAAAACTTTTATTTATGGAATTATTTTTTGATTCATTTCCCTGTTTCAGAAATATATTTTCTCTCAAGAGACCTCATTTAGAAAAGACATGCCCATGTCTCCTTAGAAAATAACTTTTTGAAAAAGACAGAAAATACCCATACAAGTATCTCTAATGGCATCAGTTTGGAAGCAAGCAGACTCATTTTTTTTTAACTGATCATTATACACAATGCAGTAAATGGAAGATACTTTTGTGAACAGAACAACGACTTTAAGATTTTATTTCCCTGGATTATCTGACATCCAAGTGAACACTGATCACCTGAGGAACATGAAGGCAGAGGTGCCTGGCCCTTGACTCTTCTTTCTACTTTCCCATACCTTAAAACACCCTTGTGGGGCACCCAGTGGTTCAGTCAGTTAAGCGTTTGAGTTTAGCTCAGGTGCAGATCTCATGATTTGTGAGTTTGAGCCCCACATCGGGATCTCTAGTGTCATTGCAGGAACTGCTTTGGATTCTGTCTCCCTCTCTCTCTATTCCTCCTCTCAAAATAAACAAACCTTAAAGAAATTTTAAAAACACCCTCTCTTCTCCAAAAGCCAGGTTTGGAAGAATATCTGTACTATCAGTTCATCAATGTGTTTATCTGTAGTGGCTAAGAAAACTGTATTTTTGATTATTTTAAATGTGTAACATGCTTGCATATGGGTTGGTTTCCTTCTTCCTTTTCTTCTGGACTTAGTAACAGGTTCCTACTGACATCTACTTAAACAAAGTATTGCTCAAGGCCTCCTAGTAATGATCCCATTTGGGTTTTAGATTTGTCTTTTCCTTGAGAACAGATCTAAAAGATATGGCTGGATTTTATAGGGTATACTCCATGCCCTAGAGCAGTCCAGAAATAGCCCTTCTGAACGTGAGGAGACATTACCCCTGTGAAATGAAGGTTTTATGGTTCTGGTCATTCAGTTAAGTGTCACAATTATTGCCCCTGTTTCTTTGTTTATGCTCAATCTCCTCTCTGGATCATCAAAGATAGGGACAGATAATTCTTAACTTTGGAGGGTTTGGGGACAAACATATGAACTTTTCCATAAATCTCAGTGGGTTCTGATTCTCTGATGTCCCTGGAATCTAAGTTAAGAACACCTACATTAAATAAAAATCCTAATTATAAGATATAATTTTAATTTTTAAAATTGTTTTAAGTTGATATCTTTTTCTTTCTTTAGAAAGAGAGGGCACACACAAGTGGGGGAGGGGGCAGAGGGAGAGAGAGAGAATCTTAAGCAGGCTCCATGCTCACACAGAGTCTGACGTGGGCTCAATTCCATGACCCTGGGTCATGAGCTGAGCTAAAATCAAGAGTTGGACACAATCGACTGAGCCACTCAGGTGCCCCATACACTGGCTTCATTTTTAAGTTGGGAGGGACCCTCAGAAAGCCTTCAACATCCTCACTTTTACAGAAGAGGGAAGGGGCCCTCAAACTTAAGAGCCTTGGTAATATCACACAGCTGTCAGTGTGACCAAGGTATATCCTTTCCTCTGTAAGTAAATGGAAGAAAGCTATTTTCTGGTACATATTTTATAACTAGAAAATATATCAAGAGGGCACAGAATTTTGTAAGCAAATATATAAGAACTTACAATAACAATGTTAGTAACTATATGTGTAGGTGTTCCTTTGAGCAACATTTCTGATTTCTCTGAGAAACAGTCAAACTGCCTCTTTGGGTCAGATGCCTCCTGCACGCACCATTTGCCTCCTGTATTGTCCTGCTCAGGGTGGCTCTGCAGAGCACGTGGGCTTATTGTGAAACAGCCAGGTCAGGAATATCAGCTTTCCTTCTCATTTTAGGTGATTAACCAAATGAGCTATTCTCCCTCATTCTATGTGTTAATGTCAGGGCTTGAGCTTGTTGCCACCTTAGTTCATTATGTGCCCAATTCAAAATTTTCTCTCACAAAACTCTCCAAAAGGAGATAGCTTCCTTCCTACCAGTTTTCAAAAGTTTTTCTCCTTAGGGAAAAAAAAAAAAAAAGGGAACCTCTTATACCCTTCACAGCAATTAACTCAAAATGGATCATGTAGCTAAATGGAGAATTCGATACTATAAGGCTCCTGAAAGACAACATGGGAGAAAACTTAGAAATGACCTTGGGTGATGCCTCTTTAGAACAACACAAAACACATGATCCATGAAAGAAATCACTGATAAGCTGGACTTCATTAAAATTAAAAACTTCTGCTCTGTGAACAATGCCAAGTGTATGAAAGGACAAGCCACAAATTGGAAGAAAAAATTTGCAAAGACCTATCTGATAAAGGATTGTTATTCAAAATGTACAAAGAAGTCATAAAACTCAACAATAAGAAAATGAACAGCCCGATTAAAAAATGGGCCAAAGACCTTAACAGACACCTCATCAAAGAAGATATACAAATGGCAAATCAACACATGAAAAGACTTTCTCATCATGTCTGCAGAGACATGCAGATTAAAACAATAATAAGATGCCATTACATGCCAATTAAAATGGCCAAAATCTGGAACATTGACGATACCAAATGCTGGTGAAGATGTGGGGCAAAAGGAACTCTTATACATTGCTGGCGGGAATGCAAAATAGTACAGCCATTTTGAAAGACGGTTTGGCTTTTTTTTTTTTTTTTTTTTAAAGCAAAACTAACTATACACTTACCATGATACAGCAATTGCACTCTTTGGTATTTACCCAACACAGTTGAAAACTTAGGTCCACACAAAGCCTGCACCCAGATATTTATTTACAACTGCTAAAACTTGGAAGCAACCAAAATGTCCTTTAGCTGTTGAGTGGAGAGTTACTGTGGTACCTCTAGACAACGGAATGTTATTCAGCACCAAAAAGAAATGAGGTACTCAACCACGCAGAGACACGGAGGAACCTTAAATGCGTATTGCTAAGTGACATAAGCCAATCTGAAAACATCAGTACCTGATATTTGAAAAGACAAAACTGTGAAAGACAATGAAAAGAACAGTGGTTGTTATAGGAAGGAAATGGGGATGGGAGGTTGAATAGGCAGAGCATAGAGGGTTCTTAGAGTAGTGAAAATACTCTATGTAACATTATAATAGTGGATAAATGTCACTATTCTTTGGCCAAAACCCATAGAATGTGCAACACCAAGAATGAACCCAATCTATGGATTTTGGTTGATTATGATGCGTTAGTATAGTTTCATTCTTAGTAAAGAATACACTGTTCTGGGGAGTGCTGTTGACAGGGGGAGAGGCCATGCTATGTGTGTGTGGGGGCAGGGTGAGTAAGGGAAATCTCTGTATCTTACTCTCATTTTTTTGTAAACCTGAAACTGCTCTAAAAAAATTATATCTTTAAAATCATTTTTAAAAACTCACTTAACAATATTTAAAAAAGAGAAAGAAAAAGCCTCAGGCAGAAACAAGATAAATTAATTTAAGCTCACCCCAATATCTATTTCCTCTACTCTGTAAAGTAGGTTCAAGGGTCATTTAACTTAAAAGTCCTGGAGAAGTTAATAGTTAACCCCTTCACCTATTCAAGCTTTCAGGTAAAAGTTGAGGTTTGGAAACCGCACATGCTCACTACTACAATATTTGTTTTTCATGACCAACACACACACAGACCAGACTAAATTAAATATCTCACACTCAGTGTCAGAAACATATATTAAAATCTTGGCTCTACTGTTAACCAGGAGTGAAAATGTGGGTGATCAATTACTCCATGGACCCTTAGTTTTCCCAGTTATAAAATGCTAAAAACAGTATTGTTACAAGGATTAAATAGGAAAACTTATGCTGCAGATTGTTTTGTAAATATAAAATACTATACAATCTATTGGATATTTTTAATGATTATATGAACTGTTTAAAATCTTATCATTGTAAATGATTCATGATTCACATGAAATGATAAAATAGATGAAAAAGAAATAAAAGTCATCCAAATTGGAAAGGAAGAAGTAAAACTGTCACTATTCGCAGATGACATATTATATATAAAAAAACCTAGATGCCACCAAAAAACTATTAGAGATAATAAACAAATTTAGTAAAGTTGTAGGATATGAAATCAATATACTATAATATGTTGCATTTCTTTTTTTTAATATAGTTTATTGTCAGGTTGGTTTCTATATAACACCCAGTGCTCATCCCAACAAGTGACCACCTCCATGCCCATCAAGCCCCCTTACCCTCTCTCCCACCCCCATCAGCCCTCAGTTTGTTCTCGGTATTCAAGAGTCTCTCATGGTTTGCCTCTCTCCCTCTTCCCAACTATTTTTCCTCTTCCCCTCCCCCATGGTCCTCTGTTAAGTTTCTTCTGTTCCACTTATAAGTGAAAACAAATGGTATTTGTCCTTCTCTGCCTGACTTATTTCACTTAGCATAACACCCTTGAGTTCCATCCACATTGCTACAAATGACCAGTAAAATCTATTGCATTTCTGTATCCTAATATTAAGCTATCAGAGACATTAAGAAAATAATCCCACTTACGACTGCATCAAAAAGAATGAAATACCTAGGAATAAAATTAACCAAGGAGGTAAAAGATCTGTGCTCTGAATTATAGGATACTGATGAAGGAAATTGAAGAAGACCCACATAAGTGTAAGGATATTCCATATTTATGGATTAAAAGACCTAATATTGTCAAAAGATCCATGATATCCAAAGCAATCTACAGATTCTATGCAATCCCATCAAATTTCTAAAGACATTTTTCACAGAAATGGGACAATTGATTCTAATTTTGTATGAAACTATAAAAGATCCCAAAAAGACAAAGCAATCTTGAGAAAGAAAAACAAAGCTGAAGGCATCATACTCTCTCATTTCGAATTGTATTACAACACTATAGTAATCAAAACAGCATAATATTGGCATAAAAACAGATCAACAGAATCAAAAGAGATCAACAGTACAAAATAGAGAGCCCAGATATAAACCTACATCTATACAGTCAACTAGTTTATGACAAAGGAGCCAAGAATATACAACAAAGAAAGGACAGTCTCTTCAATAAGTGGTGCTGGGAAAATTGGACAGCCACATGCAAATGAAGGAAACTCTACCATTATCTTACAGCCCACACACAAAATAAATAAAGACAGATTAAATACTTGAATGTAAGACCTGACACTATAAAACTCCTAGAAGAAAACAAAGGTGGAATCTTTTTGATATTGGCCTTGGTGATGATTTTTTAGATTTGAAACCAAAAGCAAATATAAATAAGTGGGACTATATCACACTAAAAAGCTTCTGCACAGCAATGAAAGCCATAAACAGAATGAAAAGGCACAGTACCAAATGGGAGAAAATATTTGCAAATTATACATCTGATAAGGGGTTAATATCCAAAATATATAAATAACTCATACAACTCAATAGCCCCAAACCCAAACAATTGAATTAAAGAGAGGTGGAAGACCTGAATAGTCATTTTTCTAAAGACATAGAGATGGCCAACAAGTACATGAAAAGATGTTCATTGTCACTAGTCATTGGGGAAATGCAAACCAAAACCACAATGAGTTACAATGACTGGTATCCAAAGGACAAGAAATAAGTGTTGGCTAGGATGTGGAGAAAAGAGAACCCTTGTGTACTGTTGGTGGGAATATAAACTAGTACACCCTCTATGGAAAATAGTTTGAAGGTTCCATAAAAAAATTTAAAAAAGAAATCCAGCCAATTTCACTTCTGGGTATTTATCCAAAGAAAATGAAAACACTAACTTGAAAAGAGATATGCACCCCACGATTATTGTAACATTATTGACAATATCCATGACATGGAAGCAACCTGTGTCCACTGACAAATGAATAGATAAAGAAAAGGTATGTGTATATATATATATATACATGGAATGAAATATTCAGCCATTGAATAGGAGAAACTCTTGCCATTTGCAATGACATGGATGGATCTTAAGGGCATTATGCTAAATGAAACAGATCAGACAGAGAAAGACAAATACCATATGATCTCACTGATCTGTAGAATCTAAAATAAACAAGCCAGTAAAAAAAAAAAACAAAACAAAAAACCCCCCAAGCTCATAGCTAGAGAACAAATTGGTGGTTGTCAGAGGTGGGGTGGGGGTGGGGGCATGAAATGGGTGAAGAGAGCCAAAAGGTACAAACGCCTAGTTATAAATAAGTCATGGGTATGTAATGGACAGCATGGCAACTATAGTTAATAATGCAGTATTGCATATTTGAAAGTTGAAAAGACAGTAAATGTAAAACTTATACTAACAAAAAAAATAATTTGTAACTATATATGGTGACTGATGTTAACTAGACTTCCTGTTGTGATCATTTTGCAATATATGCAAATACTGAATCATTATGTTGTACACCTGAAACTAATATGTCATATGTCAATTTGTTATATGTCATATGTCAATTCAATCATAATAAAAAAACAATGATAACAACAATAAAATTTACAACAAATAAAAATCACAACAAGTGTCATTTTTAACCCTCAAAAAAGGAAAGAAGGTCTGGGAGTTTGAGGGAGATGACTTTCTCTCCAAACAAAATTTATCCTAGATCAATAAGACATATAGGACATATGGATGACTGATTCCAATGGACTAGTCAAATTCAATTAAACAGCAATTTCAGGATTACAGCCAACCATCCTCATACCAGAGCTAAACAAGAAAGCTTGTCCCTGTGTTGCTTCTCATAGATGCCAGGTCTGACTGTGCTTCTGCTTATTGGCAGTCAGCTTCTACTGCATTGTGAACTAACTGGAATGCTGGGGTCTTTCATTTCCCTCCAGTAGCCAGGCATTCAAAGAAAGGCTCAATTCAAGCCTATATACAACCACTACCCATTAGGTGAGTGTCACAAAGGAATGACTATGCCAACCACTGTTCTGGGAGCTTTACATATGTACAATTATGAGTTATCCCCACTGATGAATGAGGCATTCAGGCACAGAGAGGTTAAGAAACTTTCCCAGAGCAGGCTAACCCCTGGGAAGTCTGGATCCAGAGGCTAACCTCTTAACCACTATTACCTCTCTTTAATAGACATTGGGACTTGTTGAAATGGGGCTTAAACAACACTAATCTTTGGAATATTTGATGGATTACTTTTTCTATGAATATGAAGTTACACTATTACTATTTAACTAGTCATCTGATCATTTCAGGAAAACTTGTCTCATATAACTTTTAAGGAGTTCTTAGAAAATAGTGCAAGTAATGATGAAGGGAACACAAAGAAAAGATGAGTAAGAAAAGAAAAATTCCATTTTCTAATAAACTTGCTATTAAAATCTTTACCTGTGAAGTGAAATTTCACCGATTCAGGGAGACCTGAAAGAACAGAAAAGAGAAAATCAGTGTACTAAGTATTTTGGGGTAAGAAATAGATGGGGAAGGTACAAAATAGGGGGCAGAGGTTAGAAAAGTAAACGATGTTTTAATCTAAATTATTATGGTTTAAGGAAGGATCACCAGGTCTTTTGTTAATGTTATGTTGAATTTAATGGTGCCAGCACTAATTTTAAGTAACAAAAGGAACTGTAGAGTAGAATAATTTTATATCCCAGTAGTTAGAGTGATTTATAATACATTCATTCAGATCCCATTTTATCAGCACATAAAATCCTACAAATCGGTGAGTGTGGGTGATTGTCATATATCACTGACAAGGCTCTTTGGTGGGTCAATTCCACTGTAGAATTGAGTGATGCCAGGGACATTGATTTACACACTGTAACAATGTGAGAGATTTATCTCATGGCATTTATCCCATAGATTATATAGGAAAGGACTCTGTTCTCTCTAAAAAGGCTCTAGGAACTTAGGCAAGTATAATAGATATGGAAAAAGCTTCAACCTTGGCTGACATGTTTTCTTTCCCTCTAATCCCAGGATATTCTGAGTTTCTTTGTAAAGTAGGTCTTGTCAAGTAGGAGTTAGAGAACCATGAACATTTTCATGGGCTATTAGTTATCCAGTTACTAAACTTGAATTGAATACTGGAGTATTCTGTAGAGGAAGAGCCCTATACCTACCCACACTTAAATATTTTCAATATAATGGAAGAGTTAATCATTTTCTGGAAAATTGCATTTAATATAAATAATGGAAAATATTATTTTAAATGTTTGCCATGATTTAAAATGTAACTCTAAAATTATTTAAGCCATGTTCAACTTGCCATAGGAAATCACCAGCTGTTTTGCATGAATAAAGCTACTATATAAAAAGAATATTTTATATTAATCATGTTATGTGGTACATATATCTTAAAGATCATAAGGAAACAGGCTTCAAGATTTTTAGAATCATTCTCGATTCTATCCAATACAGAAGTACTTAGGGTAGGGAATCAAAACTCCTGCATTCCACTCAGCAGCTTTGATTACTGGGTCAAGGGCAGAAATGAGGGATAGCAAAGATTAACTATAATGGCTTAGCGGTTGGACACAAAATGGTTCAAATTAGAAATTCAGCCATTCTATCATTCAGTCTCTCTTCCTTTAAAAAAGGTGGCTTCTGTCAAATCCTGGCCTCAAAGGTTGACTGCATTCTCCATTCCTGCATAGGACCTTCCCTGAGGTAGTATGGAATGCCTCTCCCTAGATTCCTCTTACCCACAGCTCATTCACCCATGGCCTCCTCCTCAAATCCACTCACACCCCTGTAGTCAAAGAATTCTTTATAAAAAGCTATCTACCCAGATCTTAAAACCTCCATTGTGTTCCTTATTGTCTTGGAATAAAGATCAAATCCTTACAGGCTTATAGGGCCTCTACGGTCTGGCCTCTCTTCTTTCAGGGTCATTCCCGTTCTGTTCAACCTCCTACATTCCAGACACACTGACTTTTTTATTAAGCCCCAGAATGCCACATTCTCCCCCTCCTCACAGCCTCTGCACTTGGGGTGTATGGCCTTCCTTTGGAAGTATTCTCCCAAGTATACCAACATGCACATTTAGGCTAATTAGCATCCACATGAACCTCCACTGTCAATACTTCCCTAGGGAGCCTCCATTGAACCCTCAGTATAGGTCAGTCTTGTCACTTCTAGTTCCACCACTGAACATTTTTATTTCTCTCCAGAGCCCTACTCTTAGTCTACAATTAAACATTCATTACTGAGATTATTTCTCAAACTCTGTCTCCACACTTAGGTCCCAAAATTCAGCAAGAACTAGATTCATGCCTCTTTTTGCTCACCACTGTATCTCCAAGACCTCACTCTATGTGATTGCCACATAGGAGGTACAAAATAAAGATTTATTGAAAGCATTCATACATGCACGAATAAGAAAAAAAAAGATAAATTGAGCCCAAACTACATATTGGCCTATAAGTCTCAAGCTATTTTGAACAGCCATAAAGCAGTGTCACTAAACTGTTCAGAAGGACAACAGGAAGAGTTAGGGAGAACCTGCCATGAAGATCCACAGAGAGTAGTTTTGGTGCCTCAAAATAGAGAAATAAGGCATTACCAGCAAAGGAGAAGGCCATGATCTCCTGGAGGTGAGGGGCTGCAGGGGGAGGGCGGTACATGATCTTCCCCTGGTTAATATCTTCTTGTGTGAAATACCGGATGGGAGAGTGAGGCTGGTCCCTGTGTTCGATGATCCCTGGAGAGGAAGAGTCTCAGCATGAGCATCAACAGTAATTCTGAGGCTTGACTGAAGGACCAGAGTCATAAAGCTGCCTTTCCCATTGGTGGGAATCTTTTATGCTTCAAGAACAATTGCTCTCTGGTTTTTCTTACCAAACCAGACTTTAATAGAATCTTTTGTAAAAATGTTTAACTAAAGTATAATTGACATATATGATATTAGTTTCAGTGTACACCTTAGTGATTTGGCAATTATAGACACTGTGCTACCCACAATTAAGTATAGTTACCATCTGTCACTATAGAAAGTTCTTACAATATTATTGACTATATTCCCTATGCTGTTGTTTTCATCCCTGTAACTTATTTATTTTATAACTGGAAGTTTGTACCTCTTAATTCCCTTCACCAATTTTTCCCATCCCCACCTCCTTCCCCTTTGGCAACTACCAGTTTAGTCTTTGTATTTATGAGTCTGTTTGTGCTTGTTTGTTCATTTATTTTTAAATTCACATATAAATAAAAGGCATATGGTATTTGTCTTTCTCTGTCTGACTTATTTCACTTAGTACAATGCCCTCTAGGTCCATCCATGTTGTGATGCATGGCAAGATGTCATTCTTTTATGGCTGAGTAAGGTAACATCCCAGTGTGTATATATACCACATCTTTATCTATTTACCTATTGATGGACACCGAGGTTGTATCTCTATCTTAGCTACTGTAAATAATGCTGCAATAATTATAAGGGTGCATATATCTTTTTGAATTAGTGCTTTTGTTTTCCTTGGGTAAATACCCAGAAATGCAATTAGTGGATCATATAGTACTTCCATTTTTAATTTTTTTGAGAAACCACCAATGTAAATTGGTGACTGCACCAATTTACATTCCCACCAACAGTGCCCAAGGGTTCTCTTTTCTCCATATCCTCACCAACACTTGTAATGTGTTACCTTTTTGATACTAGCCATAACCATTCTGACTTGTGTGAGGTGATATCTCATTGTGGTTTTGGTTTAAATTTCCCTGATGATTAGTAATATTGAACATCTTTTCATGCATGAAACCCAAATAGATTCTTGACTAGGATTCATTAACTATAAACAATAGTAAGATGCAAACTACTACCTCTAATATAACTTAGACTAAGTAATTCTCCACAAATCATAGACATTGTACCATAATTACAAGATTCTCTTAATTGAGTATTTTAAGTTAAAAGGTCAAGGTTGCTGAGAAAATGACATAGACTGGTCTCCTGGTTAGGCTATCATAAGAGCTTACCCCATGTATACCTTTTGTTCAGAAACACTTCAGCCTCTGTGATAATCTTTGGCGTAGTAACATGGATCATGACTATTCTAAGAATTGGATTTGCAATTATTACTCTGCTTATAATAAATGCTTTAGAGGCTAAAAAATGTCCCTGTCATTTCTAAATTTTTCAGGTACAAAAATAATACTGTTATTATGGTCACCTTTCATGTCATATCAACAGTTAAAAAATTTTTTTTAATGTCTTTATTGTATTTTTTTGAGAGACAGAGCAGGGAGTGAGTGGGGGAGGGGCAGAGAGAGGGGGAGACACAGAATCTGAGCAGGCTCCAGGCTCTGAGCTGTCAGCACAGAGCCCGACGTGGAGCTCGAACCTACGGATTGAGATCATGACCTGAGCTGAAGTCAGATGCTTAACCAACTGAGCCATCCAGGTGCCCCCTATCAACACTTTTAAAGAAGGACACATGTGAGAGTTGGTGTTGAACTAATTCAAGTTATGAGGGGCTGAGCCCCAGAGCCATTCTCCAGAAGACAGCCCAGGCTGCTGGATGGAGAGAACTGTACCTTCTACACTGACAATGTAGGGAGAACAGCTCTTGCTGTGACTTAGCAGATTTTTTTTTAAAAGCGAAGTCTCTGGACTTTATCAAAAGGATAATATAATTTAGTTTTTTGACATTTATTTCTCCTGGAAGATTTGATGATGTGAAAGGCTTACATCTAGGGCAGTGGTTGGTCTCGGAAAGGCAGAATTTGCCTTAACAGAAGCTAATCTCATCTCCATGATGGATAGCCACACCTCCATTAGGAACAGGCTTACTAGTTAATCCAAAGGTAAGAGATCTAAAGAATGAAGACAGATGGCAGGGGGCTACCTTCCCTCTGACTGTAGCTTCATGTTTTCATTTTTCTCCATGGAGGAGGAGCAGCTTACCCAAATGGCAAAGGAAGGGAGTATGTATGGCTCAGCCCCTTCTGTGCTTTCTGGCAGAGCTCCTTGTCCTGAGCAAATGCTCATTCTGGTCTGTTCACCTATCATAACCTCACCAGGGCAGGGTCTCTCCCTACAGACAGTGCTTGTCTGTCCAGTTCTGCCTGTACATGAGAGGCTGAGCTCAACCCAGTGACTGAAATTATATGCACACCATGTTCTCCAGCACAGCTCTGTCATATCAATGCGGACACATTCATCTCCATCTGTCTGACCACAGTGTCTCTCTCTCTCAATTGATCCTAAATTCAAAACAGGGAACAAAGGATATGAATAATTGTCACTCCTTAAATCCTAGCAACTATATGCAGACAAAACTCCAGAGCTTTGAAGATAAGTCAACAATTAGAACACAACAGCATCACTCAAAAGATCATTTACTGTACATCTTACCTTGATTTGGATGCAGAGGTAAAGTGATATTATATATAATCTTTCCACTTGGACTCTCAGAGTTTACAAAGGAGAGGGAGTGAGGCTGAATCACAGTCAGGCCATCTTCCCGAGCCTAAATGAAGTTTAAGGAGGAATAAAAAAAAGCGTGATGAAAATAAAAGCCAAAAAACAAAAACAAAAAGCAAAAATCAAAAAATGAAGCACCTCACTTTGGACTTTTAAATTAATCACCCACAGCAAAATTTTCTCTGAAAGTTCAGAAGAAGGATCTGTAATGTTGCACTGTGGATTGGTCTTGGTGCTAAGAACCTCACAGGGTTATAGAATCTTCTTCTGGTTTTCTTACAACCCAACTGTCCTCTCCCCTGTGCTCTGCCCAGGTTTGTGTTGCTGCATGCTGTAGGAGTCTCAATATGATCAGTTTTCCCTAGTTTTGGAACTCACAGTGGTATGTATTTGAAAATGGGGATGTCTGGGTGGTTCAGTCTATTAAGTGTTTGACTCCTGATTTTGGCTCAGGTCATGATCTCATGGTTTGTGAGACCAACCCCATGTTTGGGGTTTGTACTGGCAGCACAGAGTCTGCTTGTGATTCTCTCTCTGCCTCTCCTCTGAGTGTGCTTGCACATACACATTCTCATTCTCTCTCTCTCTCTCTCCCTCTCTCCCTCTCTCTCTCTTCCTCTCAAAATAAACAAAAGAAAAAAGAAAAGAAAAGAAAATGAGCCATCATAGCTGGCTGTTCTACTACTCTGCTCTTCACAGCTGGGTCACTTTATCTCTGCTCCTCTAATTTAATGAACTAGGTTGTATCTAGCAAGAAGCCCTCCCTAAAACCCCCCACCACAGGTTTGTTAATGGAAACTGTGACCCAACTATCCTTCCTTCCCTCCTTACCTCATTCCTTCCTTCTTTCCATCCTTCCTTCTTTCTTTCCTTTCCTTTTTTTTCTTTCCCTTCCCTCCCCTCCCCTTCCCCTTCCCTCCCCTCCCCTTCCCCTTCCCTCCCTCCCTCCCTCCCTCCCTCCCTTCCTTCCTTCCTTCCTTCCTTCCTTCCTTCCTTCCTTCCTTCCAACTGTGGTGGTTTCAAAGGCCCAAAGATGAACTCACCTCAAATACCAAAAGAGGCTCATCATTTGAATTCAGAGGTTTAACAATTATCTACTAAACCACGTAAAAATAGTCAATGTTTTCTTTGTCTCCATTGCACTATTCAAAAGAACTAGCTGTTGCTTTTCTTTTCTTGCTTTCAGTACCCAATAAAGGGGTCAAGCAAAATTAATCAAAAGGCCAATGTGTACATATTTTTTTTACTGTCCATTCACTTGTATACAACCATAATCCATTAATAGTGACAACAGTCAAAAAAATAAATAAAAAGGAAGAGGAAGATTTTTGAATCCCATGTTTAACAGTGAGTTGGGGACAGCAGCAAATACACAGAGTGAAGATGAGAAAAGGGAAAAGTGTGTGAGCATGGGCCCCTTGCCTGGGTCACATATGCTGTTAACAAAACAGAACAAAAATATCCGGCTCATTGCAGGCTCTTCCTAACTGACCCCTGCAGGGTTAGAATTTGACATGCTCTCTTGCTCTTTGAAGCTCTGTCTCTTTCAGAAGGAATTTCCCATTTAGGAAAGGATTAAGTAGGGCTCAGTCATTCTCGTGGAGGAGGGCGTGGTGTTCTTCCTTTTAACCAAGAAAAGATTGAAGGTTGCAGTTGCATTGTAAGTGTCCCTAAGGCACACAAGTCCTGGGGAGAGGCAGCATTTGCAGGTTAGGACAACCCTCCTAGAGTAAAGAGTCATATTTCAGGCCACTGCTCAGGTCTGGAATGTAATGAGCAAGGAAAATAAGAATTACAAATAGCAGCTGGTCTCTCACCCGAAATTAAACAAGTAAGGACAACAGCAAATTAAAAATATATGCCCTGTGTGAGGTGTTTGCAGCCCATGCGTGTATGCACACACCCGTAAATGTATACATGTGTGGCACAGCTCTATGGACATAAATGTGCAGACTCAGCACGCTGTCCAATACTATTTGCCACCTTTCAATCTCATAACCATCAGAATAACTGAACATTCTCAGAGTAGTAGGAGATATTTTTGAAAATCTAGATGTCCCTAAAATGATAAAGCAGTAAGAAGAGGGAACAGGAGTATGGCTAAAGGAAAATATATTCCAGCCAAGATAACAGACATTTTATAATAGAATTCATTGCTACTATTCCTCTACTAATAGAAATAGGAGCTAGGTAGAAAAAGGACAGACTTAATTCTCTGAAGAAAGCAATATTGAATCTGAGATATATCAAAGTATAATCAATTTTAATATTGGCTATTTGGAATGTTCAATATTTATCAATTAAATATCGTAAGAAATGAAAGATTAAATTTTATAGAAATCATTACAGAAGACATATTTTTATTAAAATATGTCAACAAAAGAAATTACAGAATAATGGCTTTCATAATCCCCATATTACATCTGAATATATCTGGAATCCGACGGCTTCTCCCCACTACCACTGCCAGCACCCTGTCGGGAGCCACAATTTCTCACCTGGGTCACCAGGACAGCCTCCCAACCACTCTCTTGTCCCACCTACCGTCTATTTCAGCACAACAGCCAGCCAAAGATTAGATCCCTCCTGCCCAACACCCAGGGATGGCTCTCCATTTTGCTCTGCAAAACAGCAACGTCCCTACAATGGCCTGTGAGGACCTACAAGGTCTGCCCCAACTCCTCCCTCTGCCCCTCCCCCACTGTCCCCAACACCCACCCTTGACACATCTGTGAATTTGATCAGATGACTCTCATTTTCACCCACTCTGCTCCAGCCAAACTGGCTACCTTGCTGTTCCTTGAACATTTAAGCACATTTCCAACTGGGTGTCTCTAAACACATGGGTTTGGAATGCCTTTCCCTCAGGTGTCTGCAGGGCTATCTCCCTCACCTCCTGCAAGTCTTTCTTTAAACATCATTGTCTTAATAAAGCTAACCTCACGTAGAACTGCAACCTGGGTTTCTCCTGTTCCCATCACATTTCTGATCCCTTGACCTGGATCTACTTTTTGTTTTACCATCATCCTTTTTACTGACATACAATATATGAGTTATTTATTTTGTTTATTACTTTTTGTCTATTCTCCCATGACTTGCCAAGAGAATGGAAACTCCATGAGAATGTGGATTTTTGTTTGTTCATGGATGGAGCCCAAGTATCTAGCACATGGCACATGGAAGTACTTGATAACAATTTGTTGAGTGGATGAAAAATATCATTAGGAAAAGATTAGGCTAAGACATAAGATAATGAAAACTTAATTAAAAAACCAACTTAATTAAAAAATATTTTCCATGATCTTGCAATGCATCTAAACATTTAGAGGGGAAAAATATTTTAACATGTAAGCCTTAGCAAAGTATATGTGACTTAAATCTTTAAAGTTCCTGGGCAGGATTTATAAACAACATTCTCATTTCAGCCTCCATTAAAAGCAAGACCACTCTCCCATGTTGACTGTCATATTACCAAAGCAGGAATGCCCATGGCTGGCCTGAGAAATTAAGAGTATGGGATGAAGAAAAATGAAGGTTCTGCAAGAAGCCATCTTCCCACATAGTTTAGTTAGGACAACAAAACTAATTCATTTACATATTCATGTGACAAATATTTATTAAGAACTAATATGGGAAGGTACCAAGCAAAGAGCTATGGGAGACGCAAGATGAATCAGATATAGACTATTTCCTTAAGGATTTCCAGTTTTTAGTAAGGTAAGTTCATAAATAGCTCTACTGTACAAACTGCTAAGTAGCCTGAAAGGCTCAGATAAAGCACAGTAGGAATTCCAAGGACAAAGAAACATTTCTAGAAATTGCAGATAATGATTTTATTAGTGTTTGAAAGGTCTCAAGAAAAAACATGGACGCATAAGGCTGCAGTCAGAAAACAAATACAGCATGCCTAGACTTGAGTCTACATGACAAGGAATCAGCGGTTCTAACTGAATCCCTACTTACCCCAATGAGAGTGGTTTTAGGAGAACTCTTGTTACAGCAGTCACTGGAAACAAATGGAACTAGAAAGGCTTGTTTGAGGCCTTTCTCTTGGGTGGTGACCTTGGAAAACCAACTCTGAGTACCACAACCAACCATTTGAAAAAGGAAGTAATAAATATTGTTTTTCACATAAAGAGATAATAAAATTTTTCCCCCTTAAGAGAGGAATTGGAAATAGGATATTCAAAGTGTATGTATGTAGTGCCTTCCCATATGATTAAGTTATTTGAATTTGAAAGTGATACAATTTAGGGAGATATTAGCTCTATGAAGATAGGTCTGAAAGTGACTCATTTAGTCAACAAATATTTACTAAGCAACCACTTTATGTAAGCCATTGTGTTAGATTCTCAGGAAGATACCAGTATTAATTAATCAAAGATTTTGCCCTTAAAGATCTTCTAAATCAAATGGTGGATGATTACTTGGAAGTCTGAATTAATGTAAATCTATTAACTTCTTTGCTGAATTTCACACTATGCTATGCTACTTATTGGTAAATATGCATGTTTGCAGATCTCCCTGCCCAAATATGATATATATCCCAAATATACATATATCACATGTATATATATGTATATATATGTACACACATATCTTATAATATTGTACATATACATCTTATATATATATATATGTATGCACATAAATCTGGTGGAACATTGCAAACAAAATTGTAAGATACCATTTAAAGGATCTTAGATTTGATAAAGGAGAGCATTATAGAAAGGCCACAGAACAAATTTCCATTCAGGCAGGTATTTGTTTATGCTGCTTTTCACTCTATACAATCTCCCTGGGGAATCTCAGGTCCAAGGATTAAACTACTACCCACCATTAATGGTTCTCAGAAGTTTATCTCCCACCAAGAATATCTTCTGCCAGCCCTTAACAGACACACATTTTATAACCCCATCCCAAACTGAACTCATCATATCTTCCACCTCTTCCCCTCGCCCTGAAGTCCTCATACATTCCCAATATTAATGATGGCATCTTTACATATTCAGCAACTGGGCTGTTTTACCCTCTTCCTATATCTAATTGACCACTATGTCTCTAAATATTGTTTAATATCTCCCTATTTTTTTTTTACCATCTTAACCACTTTAGGGGCACAGTATAGTAGTGTTAACTACATATGCATCATTGTAGAACAGATTTCTAGAACTTTTTCGTCTTATAAAACTGAAACTTTATATACACTGAACAAAAACAACTCCTCTTTCCCTCTCCTTACCTCTCCCTGCTCCCCCACCTCTGTGGGGGCAACTACCATTCCACTTTCTGTCTCTAAAAGTTTTACTGCTTCAGACAGCTCATATAAGTGGAATCATGCAGTATTTGTCCTTGTGTGATTGGCTTATTTCACTTAGGATATTATCCTTAAGGTTCATACATATTATAGCATGGCGGGATTTCCTTCTTCTTTAAGATTGAATAATATTCCATTATTGTATATACTGCATTTTCTTATCCATTCATCTGCCGGAGGGCATTTAGGATCCTTCTGTTTCTGAGCCATCAAGAATAATGCTGCAATACACATGGGTGTGCCAGTATCTCTTTGAGATTTCACTAATTCTTAATCCTTGTCGCCACTGCATATGGTTCATGCCTCTAACTCTTCTTGTTCTAAATGACTGCAACAGCCTATTTCTTAACCAACTTGTTCTCTGTCTGGACCCCATGTGGGGTGTTCTTTACCCTACAGCCAGAATGATTTTCCTAAATTGAAATTCTGATCATGTCCCTGCTCTGCTATGAATCCTTCAACATCCTACTTGCCCCAATAGCCTCTCAGGACAAAATGGAAACTTTTCATCTTATCTCTAAGGTCCTCTATGATCTGACTCTTCATTTCTTGTTTCTTTTTCACCTAGAGATTTATGCTCTGGCCACCTGAACTCTCTGTAATTCCTCAAACATGTCATGTTCTCCTGTGTCTCCAACTTCTTTCACCTTCTGCTCATCTGCCTGGAATGAATGCCCCCATATTTGCAGAATAATGGGGTTTCAAGTGTGGTGAGCAGAGCAGAAGCAACAGTATCACCTGGGAGCTTGTTGGAAATGCACATTCTCAGCCCTATACTAGACTTACTAAATCAGAAAACTCTGGGGTGGGCTCCAGCAATCTGTGATTTAACAAACTGCATAGGTGATCCCAATATAGGTTGAAGTTTGTAAAAAGTTTTGTAATATTTTTACTTATTTTTTAGAGAGAGGGACAGCATGAGCAGGGGAGGGTCAGAAAGAGAGGGAGACACAGAATCTGAAGATAGTCTTCAGGCTCTGAACTAGCTGTCGGCACAGAGCCTGATGTGGGGCTTGAACCCACAAACCGTGAGACACTACACACTCTAGACACTTCAACCAGCTCAGTTCACCTTGAAGAGGAAGATTTCATGACCTCCCTCATGCCTACTGGACTAGGTTTCTCCCCATTTGCTTCCATATTGTGACTCTGCTTGCATATCATATCATGGCATTTATCATTGTATTCTCCTTGCTTACTTATTTGCTTGTTTTAGACTCTAATCTCTTTGAGAACAGAGATTGTGTTTTGTAGCCATTGAATCTCCAGGATATTCCACAGCACTTGGGATAACTTAGGGGCCCCAAAGTGTTCATTTGAATTATTGAATGTTTGGAGAGGTGGACTCCTATCCTTAAACACATATATGAATATACCGTATGTTTATTTAGCATACATATTCATAGTGTATTTACAAATTTGTGTACTTGTGTGCTTAGATGAGTCTAAGTCACTGAATAGAAAATGTGTTTTTATCAGAGATTATAAGTATATCCTATAGTAATGGTTCTAATTAATGTCACAAGTAATACAAACTGTGTATATTTTAAGGAATAAAGGAATGAGCTAATCACATTTTACAGTAAACTCACCTTTGTGATATCCTAAATTACACAGGACAGATCTAATTTATAAACATGCAACCTGAGACCCTAAAGGTTAAGTAATTTGAGAAGTCTCTAGAGTCCGCAACAACGTAGTGGGAATAGTGCCATCTTCATTGGCTCCTGGCCCATTTTTTTTCCCTCTAAACTCAAAATAAAACTGCATTAGGATTTGGCAAGCAATGCGTATGCACATTTTTCTTTACACTTTAGAGAAAATTCTGATCCAAGTTCCTCCAGTCAGAATGATGAATTATAGACTTTATAGTGCTGCTGAATTATGATTTCTTTAAATTATGGTTTATGGTGGAAATGCCGATACCAGCTATTCATTAAAAACTTTCTGTTTCCCCCTTTATGTCTCTGTCATGCCCCAGACCCATAATTTCTAAAACTATAGCTTCTCTCTTTGTTGTGGCTCAGGGCCGATACACTGCTTCAGAGTGTAATTATGTGGGTGCTAACTAAAATGCAAATCCTTAATGATTAATTTATAAGGTCTTATATGCTTGTGGATTTGTCTAGAACAGGGGTTCTGGCATTACATACCCCCTAGATATAGGGTTACATTGGAGTTGCTAATTGTCTGAACTAAGCTTCATGTACTAATTTAGCTGTCATATTGCCTCAAACTTTCCCATGTGCCCACACTTCATCCTACACAGCCCACAAGATCTTCTGTGATCTAGCTCACGAACCTCCACATCCTCACTACTCCTCTTCTGGCTCCCTAATTCCTCAGATCTTAATGAACTATTTGCCATTTACCCAACCATCATATTGTCTTTCACATCTGCATCTTTGCATGTGCTGTTCTTCAATCTAGAAATGGCCTTTACTATCACCTCTCGTTTCCTTCCAACCTGCCCCCCAAACTTTCACTTGGATAACTGCTACTTATTTCTTTGGATTCAGCAAAGACATCATCCTCTTCAGGAAACTTTTATGATAAAAACAAAAACAAAAAACTTCTAATAGGGCTTCTAAAACATAGAGTGGCAGTTTCCTCAAGTAGATGGAGCCATAACTGACTGAACAATTATACACAATGGCATTGATTAAGTTGATATAAGCCTGAAACTCCTTCCAACTATTCAAGGAGAGGCCCTGTGACCATCTTATGCTGTAAAAAGGACAGAAGTAGTGGATGGGAGGTTGAGGTGGATTCCATGTAATCTTCCTTTCACTCTGGAATTTCAAGTTTCTTTTTCAAGTCAATGAGCAGTGTGACCTTAGGGTTGACTATGTTGGCCTCAGTGTCTGAGTTCTGAGCCAAGTATTCCCCAGATACAAAAGCAGGACACTCCACCAAACCCATCATCATGCCTCCTCCAAGTGGAAACCATGAGCCATCCCCCCCAACTCACGGTCATATGGAGAGATGCTCCCAGAGAGAGTTTAGGTGCGTCAGGTGTCTGTGGTAAGATCGCGATGTTGAATATGCGGCTCTCCAGATGCGTGTGGGCATCTGTGGCACTGGACACCTGAAAAGCAATGTCATGCTGGTGAGCCTCTCGTCCTCTGTTGGGCAGAGTATGTTTGTGTATGTTTATTTTTCCCCCTTTAAACCATCTGTCTGAATTCTATGTGCTCTTGCATTATCATTTTCATTTTGCTCTTCATATTTTTAATATTACAAAAAGTATAATCATTTAAGGCAGTTCTAAAAATGCAGGGAAATCCAAATGAGAAATTTAAAAAATCTA
Source organism: Suricata suricatta (assembly GCF_006229205.1). Classification (NCBI taxonomy): domain Eukaryota; kingdom Metazoa; phylum Chordata; class Mammalia; order Carnivora; family Herpestidae; genus Suricata; species Suricata suricatta. The sequence continues at coordinate 133,617,967 of NC_043700.1, forward strand.
GAATGTCACTAAGTAGAAAGAGTAGTTATTAATCTATTGATACATTTTAGGTTATTCTATTTTCTATGTATATGTGAAACTTTGTGTGCAATTATGTGTTCTCTAAATTTTTATCTAACATAATACTATGATGTTTTGTTATATCATTAATCATTCTTGAAAACATAATTTTTGATAGCAACATGTCTTATTGTTAGCATATATAACTTATATGAGATTTTTATTCTATTTCTTTAATTTTTACCCAGCACAGATACATACCCCTAGATTAGAAATGACAAATCTCAGCCTCATCATCATAAGGTGAAATTAATAACAATTACAATGAGAATAGTGGTCACAAAATCAACCTTCTCTTGCTTCAGAAATGCTGAAAAATGATGCTTTGCCTACACATCGAGCTCCTCCCCTCCCTCAGTGCTTCTGAGCTGCCCACTTAAACTCTCCCTCTCTCTGTTTTCTGCTCCACTTTGACTCGTTACAAGAGTTGCTAAGGCCTGTATGGCTATGTGTAGTTGCATCAATTCCAGATAAGTGGCCGCAGGGTTCTGTCAATTCTGAGGAAGAAGTCAGGAATGGCATTCCTTTCTTTATGTCTTCTGAAGTTGTGCCCAACAGAAAAGCTGTCTTCTCTGTATCTTGATCACATCAGATGCCTGGAGCCCGTTTCAGAATATCTATCTGTTTTCAAGAAGACACTTGATAGTATGTCATTATAAATAGTATTAATGACAATAGCTATAAGTTGCTGAACATCTCCCATGGGTTCAGCACTGTACTACCTCCTTTGCGAAAGTTCTCTTACCACTTACAAGATAGATATTATCTCCTATTTTAAGATGAAGAAATGGAAGGTCAAAAAGTTAAGCAAGGCATCACAGTCAATATTTAACCAGGTCAGCAGGTTCATGAGCTTCCTACTGACTAAGATGGCTCAATTTGGAAGCTTTCAAAACTTAGAAGAGGGGAAAGTATACTCTATCTCTTGAAGAAAAAGATGGAACACTGTATAGGTAGTGAAATGGGGACACATTACCAAGCAAGGGGATCAATTCTAGCTTTAGTAAGGATATATGTTGGTCTTTTCGTTCCACAGCTCCTAAGGCAGTTTCAGTGTGGTCTGAATATTCCAAAACCAGAGTCCCTTCCCATGCCCCAAATAACGCAAATGTGGATGCTTTCCTCTCACTATGCCATACTCTATTTTTTAATGCCACTTGCATTACATAAATCCCAAGTTTTACGTGCAAAGTAACAGATGGCATGCCTTGATGGCTCATGACAGCACATCAACATTAAAATGGAATTAAATCTATGCAACTCATTGTATTACATTTTCTGTTTTAAAGAAAGAAAAAAGAAGGGAAGAAAGAGAAGAATTATTAGAACAGCATCTTTTTTAGTTTAATTCCGTTAGGGACACTAAAATGATGAATGAGAGAAGTTTCAACCATTTGTTTCAGTGCATAGCTACAGTGTCTGTGTCATTTCAAATCAAAATATGAGGTAAGCCTATAAAACAATGAGACTTTAAAAACACACCCAACTTTTTATATCCAGGAGAACATAATCTCAGAGAGTTGTTTCACGCTTGCAATAAAGATGCTGTCAGTGTTCAAAATGCACTTTTTGGAATGCCTTCAGAGGGAGTTCACAAATCATGTAAGAAACCTGAGCCTGTTACTTCATAATTGCTCCCTGTTTTAACCAAAAATAATTACTACTCTTCTTACCAGACATGACTCTGACTGACTTTTGGCTCGGGTTATTTTTTAAAATGAACTTCCAAAGGATGATATACTGCCACTACCGAGGATATTCTACAGAATATCCCATGGATTTTGAAGAAGATCCTCAAGTAGGCATTCTAAACACATCGTGAGTAAAATGTGTGAAGACTCTCCAAAGGGGACCAATTTTCTAAGTAATAATGTTCAACTGGATGTCTTAAAGTCTAGTGAGTTTGTTTAAAAAAAAAAGAGTAACTCTTGCTTATTTATAATTACCCCTTTAGTAACCAAGTTGGAAAAGCAATTGAATATCATTTTGAGCAGGTACTGAGTCTCCCTTTCCAGGGAAGCGCTCCGTATTGAGAACATCCTTCATCCCGACGACTATACAGATGAAGGCAGATCCGAGGATTCTAGTTTGGTGAGATGCCTTCTTATGATAGAAGTCTTTGCCTCCATTCTGACTTATGTTTTGAGGACTGCAGAATTTCCAGGTGCTAAATATGAAAAAGTTAACTCAGGCAAAGGGCACATGAGGCTTGCTCACTCGTTGGACATTCAGTGTGCTCAGTATAATCTCATTTTAATGGTTTGCAAGTTTATTTCAATCTGCTCCCTGGAAAAGCACATATTTTACACAATATAAATTAACCAATAAAGATGTGTACACCAGGTATCAGGAGAAGAATGGATGGTAATTTTAAAAAGGTAAGCTATTGGGTGGTAGTTTATCCCCAAACTGGATTCCTAGATAAAGGGAAAGTTTTAAAATCAGAGGGACTGTGAACTTGGTTTGGCTGATCATGATCATGTGTGCTTCTTTATATTTTCTCTGACACTTTCTCAAATTCTTTTCTGTATCTATGTTTAAATGCTCTTTCTCAAAGTTCCTTATTCCTTTGTAGTTCTTTTCAATTCTTTATTTCCAAATTGCCCTTGACATAGGTTTGTCTGATTCTATTAGTTTTTCCAAAGATTCAGGTTTTGTATTCATTATCAATTCTCACATTATATGCTGAATCAATTGTTCTGCTTATCTCTATGAATTCCTTCCTTTTGCATTCCTTAGGTTTCCCTTGTGGTTCTCTAGCTTCATTTAGCCCATTTATTTTCATGCTTTTTGCTCAATAATAAAAGCTTAAGGCCATCAATTTTTCTTGAGTATTATTTTGTCCACATCATTTAAGTTTTGATAAGTTATTTCCTCTTCATCTTTTTAGAACTCATAATTATTTAGGAAAATTTTGAAAATTCTAAATGGTTTAAATTTTCTGTTTACCCCTTTATTATTAATTTTTAGTTATATTTGATAATTGTCAGACAATGTGCCCCAGATAATTTCTTGTTCTTTAATTTACTGACAGCCTCCGTACGGTCTGTTTGTCTTAGTTTGCTCTGGCTACTCTAACAAAGATACCATAAACTGAGTAGTTTATAAACAAAAGAAATTTATTTCTTGCAGTACTGGAAACTAGAAGTCTGGATCGGGGCGGAGGCGGGCAGCATAGTGGGGTTCTGGTGCGTGCTCTCCTCTGGGTTGCAGACCACCAACTTCTTTCTGCATACCCATGGTGGAGAGCAGGGAGAGGCAGCAAGCTCTCTCGTGACTCCTGTAAGGGTACTAATCCCATTCATGAGAGCACAGCTCTCATGATTTCACCTAATCCTGATCACCTACCCAGGGTCTCATACCCATACACCATTGCATGGGGCAGGGGTAGGATTTCAACGTATGAACCTCGGGGGACACAAACATTCAGTCTACAGCACTGGTATTTGACCAATCTTTATAAATGATAGTAACAAACCCATACATAGTGATAGGTAGTATTGTACATCCTTTATATGTACTAACTCATTAAATCCTCATAGTAGTTCTATTTTACAGATGAGAAAAATAAAACACAAGGATTTTGCCAAAGTGATTTTCCAAAAGTTGTATAGCTAGTGAATGGCAAAACTGAAATATGAACCCACTGGGTTTGGCTGCTAAGTCTACGATCTTATCATAAGATGGTAAATGTTCCAAAAACATTTGAAAAAAGAAATATTGTTTCTCCATATGGCATTTTAATATTTTGAAAGCATTTTTTTCTAAACACTTCAGCCATTATCTACCATAAACTCCTTGCTGTGGAATGAGTCTATTCGTAGAGATATTCTAAGACTGAATCAGCAGATTAAAAAAAATCTCTCAGTGCTATGAAATACATTTGTTCTTCCCCCAACTATGATTTCCAGGCAGCATAGAAAATGACTTGAATTGTTTAAAATAATGGTGATGAAAAATAAATAAAATGAAATAAAATACAATAAAGTAAATAATAAAATAAAATAAAATAAACAGTGATGATTTTCACCAGACCATCCAGATATCAGAAAAGTCAGCAGGAGAGGGTACCTGAAAGCGGAAGGAGTCACTCTGGGCCGGGACTCCGGAGTGTCTGTACCACACAATGCCTTCGTTGATGTCTTGTTGGGTGAAGGTACTGGTGGGGGTCACTGTCCTCCCATCAGGCAGGTGCTGCCCTTCCTCTGTGGGGCTGTCTGCAGGCATATTGACCAGAAGGACCACCTCTCCTAGGAAAGCCACATCATTAGTGAAGATCTCCAGGAAAAGTAAAAGTCAGTCAGAGCTCTCCTCTCCTTTTCTACTACCATTTTTTTTCAATAGAAATTATATATTTCTATTATTTTTATCTAAGGTGAAGGAAAGGAAGTTAAACAGAATTCAACAGACATCACAGAATTCACCTTCACACACAGAATTCCCACTATCTCAGCTAAAAAAGCTAGAAGTCATTCAAGGGCAATTCATGTGTGAAGTTACTGACTTAGATCAATTAAATCACATGAAGTCATGAATACAGCAAACAAATATTCATATACAGGGCACTGGATGGATTCATTTCTGCCTACAACTTTCTATGTAGCAGGAAATGCTTTCTAACCAGGAAGTTTTTGATTTAAACCCAATGGGAAATTTGAAAAAATTCAGAAAAATTATCATTATCATTATTATTGCTTATTTGAGAGAAAGAGAGCATGGATGAGGGAAGGGGCAGAGGCAAAGAAAAAGAGAGAGAATCTCTATGCTCAGCAAGGAGCCTGATGGAGGGCTCAATCCCCTGACTCCGGGATCATGATCTGAGCCTAAACCAAGAATTGGACGCTCAACCACCTGAGCCACCCAAGCACAGAAAAAGTTATTCTTCGGAGAATTCTGTACAATTAATAATAGCTGGCACTGGGATGCATATGGTAGGCACTTCACGAAGCACTTTATGTGATGGTTCAAATCCAGCTCCATGTCCAGCTGCATGGGCTTTATGTAGGCTTTAGAAGCCTCTCTGTTCCTATGGGTAAAATGAAAATAGTAGTACATACTGTATAGATCCTTAAAAAGAATGTTAGTCATCCTTATAATTATGTTATTTGATCCTTTTGAAGATACTATTATTTTCTCCATTTAAAAAAAGTTCTTTTGGCTCAGAGAAGTTCAGTAACTTGTTTAAGTTCACAAATTGTACATGTTGGAGCTGAGATTTGAATTTGAAGCTCATATCTTTTTTTAAAAATTTTTAATAGTTTATTGTCAAATTGGTTTTCATATAACACCCAGTGCTCTTCCCCACAAGTGCCCCCCCTCCATAACCATCACTCCCTTCCCCCCTCCTCCTCCCCCTTCAACCCTCTGTTTGTTTTCAGTATTCAATAGTCTCTCATGGTTTGTGTCCCTCTCTCTCCCCAACTCTCTTTCCCCCTTCCCCTCCCTATGGCCCTCTGTTAGGTTTCTCCTGTTAGACCTATGAGTGCAAACATATGGTATCTGTCCTTCTCTGTCTGACTTATTTCGCTTAGCATGACACCCTCGAGGTCCATCCACTTTGCTACAAATGGCCAGATTTCATTCTTTCTCATTGCCATATAGTACTCCATTGTGTATATATACCACATTTTCTTTATCCATTCATCAGGTGATGGGCATTTATCCCTTATGACTCAGCAATAGCCCTGCTAGGGTTTACCCAAGGGATACAGAAATGCTGATGCATAGGAGCACATGCACCCCAATGTTCATAGCAGCACTGTCAACAATAGGCAAATCATGGAAAGAGCCTGAAGCTCATTTTCTTGGTTATGAAACCCTATTACCAGTCATGATCATGTTGTGTTCACAGTCCAGTATCTATCCTCCTAAATAACTATCTCGTTTTCTCCTCCATTCTTTAGACTTCATTAGAATTGAAGCGAGGAAACCTAAGTGTAGACAACACTACCAACAATCTGTTTCTATTGCTTGTTTTTCACCTGAAGTTACTATCTCCTTTTTTAAAATGTGTATTTATTTATATTTATTTATAGTTGATTGTCAAGTTGGTTTCCATAAACACCCAGTGCTCTTCCCCACAAGTGCCCTCCTCCATGACCATCATCCCCCTCCCCCTTTAGGCTTCAGTTTGTTTTCAGTATTCAAGAGTCTCTCATGATTTGCTTTCTTCTTAAAGGGAGATTGCAAATATAAAGGTGTATTAGAAACAATTAAAGTTTCACAAGGATAATATGCCCTCGGGTGAAGACCAAACAGAAGGATGGATGAACTGCTGGAAACAGAAGGCATGTTGTCATGAAAATGCATCTAATAAAAAATCTGAAAGAAGACTCTCTACCACTCAGATGGTAAGAGGAATAGAAGAGGAGGTGAGAAAGGGAGGGAGAGGGAGATGGGAAGATTCTCTAGAAGGATACCCAGATCTTAATACATTAAGTATGCTAGACATATTGAACAACTGACAAACCACTTTGGTTACACAAGGATTTTCTTATATGATGGAAATATTCCTTCTAATATTTATATGCACTAAACTGAAGTTTAAAATGAACATAATATCCTGGATGGTGATTGAAATTCTAAAGAAAAAGAAAAACATCAATAGTCTTCTTTATAAAATCATGTGTAGAATCAACTCATTCTAGTTTCATTTTTGGTACTGTTTCTCATTTGTACCTAAGTCACAAATTCCATTAGCCATCTCTCCCTGGTTCATCCTCTGTTCATAAGATACCAATAAACATGCTATTCCAGAATGTATACTGTTTCTGAATGTGAGACAGTTGCAAAATACTATGAAAGTAAATTTTTACAATGAAAATGTGGAGAGTAGAGGAACAGAAAATATTCAAATTGTAATTTCCTAGCAATTTTTCTTTATAATAGAAAAAAACTAAGCACAATTTTTCTAACAAGCCCTAATGAAATAAGCCTATTTTTCAGATTAAAAAAAAAACTGTCATGTTATGCAGATTAACAGGAATCATAGGATATTTGCTAATTCCATTAATTTCAATTCAGTTAATAGTCATAAGTACCCTTTAGGTGCTAGCTATCATGCTAGCCTCTTCAGGGATGGGGATTCAAAGATGAGCAAGACGCAGTTCCTACCCCTGCGACCAGCCCCCATAAGCAACTGGGAGCCACTGTGAGATTTCAGTAGGTGAATGGCACAAACTGATTTAGAACACAGAACACAGAACACATATGATCAGAATACAGAGAACCTATGAAAGTCCTGTTAAAGAGATTGGATTTTATTTTATAAAAATGATAAAATAGTCATTAACATTTACATGGACAGTTTGATCAATTATGAGATTACTGCAAAATCTAGATGACTGATGAGGTTCTGAACTAAGACAACAGAAGTAAGATTGGAAAGAAATAAACAGATACAAAAGTCACTAAGTAATTCTTAGTGGAAGCAACAGAACTTGATACTTGTGTTGTTAAGGTGAGAGATGGGGGGAGGGGGGAATGTGACAGGAAGGGCAGTGATGCTGCTGATGGATGAGCAGGTTGGAGGGAAGTTTAGCACTGGGTCTGTTGAATACAAGGTGTCTTGGTGACAAGCCCAAGAGTAGAGAGGAAGAAATATCAGTATTTTGTGAGAGAGATGAGATCTTTTGTGTAGCACCTTATCTCCACCTTTTTTATGACAAAAACATGGAGATGACCTTTAAATATATGAAAATCCAGGTTTATAAAACAGTCTAGGTATAAAAAACAAAATATTTTGATCTTGAAATTTCCTTAATACTAAAGCCTATAGTTTAGTCAAGAATTTTGAAGGGAAATTTTGATAGGTATTAGGAATTAGAATCTCATTGGAATCTCCATGAATTATTTTGGGATCGAGACAATTTGTATTAAAATTTTCTTACCCTATGGTAAATAATTTAGAGTTGGCAATGTGTTGCATTCAGTCAGATTTTCCCTCATATGATACTCAAGTTACTTCATTAAAATCATATCATAATGGGGCACATGGGTGGCTCAGTTGGTTAAGCATCCAACTCTTGATTTTGGCTCAGGTCATGATCTCATAGTTTGTGGGCTTGTGAGTTCGAGCCAGGAGTTGGATTCTGTGCTCACAGTGAGAAGTCTGCTTGGGATTCTCCGTCTCCTTCACTCTCTGCCCTTCCCCCATTCACATTCACTCTTGTACACACTCTCTCTCAAAACAAATAAATACACATTAAAAAACCCATCTCATTAAATTTACTTTCAAACTTGTGAAGTACCTAAAGGTACAAATATTAGTCAAGATGTCTAAACTAATATTTGAGAACAGTGATGAGTTTGCAAGTGGTTGGACTTAGGTCCTGTATTCATTTACTACACAAGCAATTTACATATGGTTCAGTTCCATGGTCAGGTCTTCATAAAACGTCTAAAGCTCATCTGGAAGATTCAAAAGTGACAAGAGAGTATATAAGAGCTGGGGTGGCAAGGGGTTAGGGACTCCACAAATTCATACTACTGCAATAGACAGATGTAAGCAGATTGGTGTTGAGTGGGTTTCTGGTTCCCACCACATTTTTCACTCTTCAGTGATTCCTAAGGGTAATGTGATTTGATTATTACTAATAGGGGGCTCTGGATACACAGAAAGAGGATTATATTCATAGGAAGAAGTTAATTAAGAGCATTACAGTAGGAAAGGGTCACAATCAAGCCTATATGGCATTTATCAAGTTGAAATGGCTTAAAAATAATTTAATTCAGCATTGTTCTGTTTAATACCTAAAAAGACTATTGGAATATTGGGTTGTCTCTAGGAAATTACATTTTTTGGCTTTTAATCAAGATAAAGGTAAAGAAGTTAATGCATCAAATGCGTCAAAGATTTTTAGAGCTGAAAAGGACTTAAACATTATCAAGCTTAAAATCAGCGGGTAAAAGAACACAAAGTTGAATAACGTCTGTGGATTAATTAATAGCATTGTATCCATGTTGGCTTCCTGGTTTTGTTAATTGTTCTATTGTTCTGTAAGATGCTAACACTGAAGGAAGCTAGATTAAGGGTATTCAAGGGCTCTTTGTAGTATTTTTGCAACTTCTCAGTAAGTCTAAAATTATTTTAAAATAAAAAGATAAAAAATTATCTAGCCTAACCTTTTAAAGAAACCTAAGTCTCAAAAGAGTCCACTTCCCTTCCTCAAGGTTATACAACTATAATAAAAGACACTTCAACTAGACCAACTACTTTATAATTATATCAATTTTTGATTAAAGCATGTTTTTCAATGTCTTTGTTGACATTGGAATACTTTTGAATTGTACAAAAGTTAATTTTCCCACGACTACAGAAAATATATAATTTTTAAAATCCAGTAACCCACAGAAAAAAGAGATTATTATTCCTCTGCTATTTAACATTCCAAGAAAGTTTTCACTTTTAATGAATATCATTTTCAGTTTCAGGTGATCTATTGAATTCTTTAAAAAAAAAAATCTACCTGCTTATGAGGTGCCTTGGTGGCTCAGTCAGCTAAACAACTGACTTCCGCTCAGGTAATGACCTCATGGCTCCTGGCATCAGGTACACTGCTACCAGCTTTAGATCCTCTGTTCCCCTCTCTCTCCCCTTCCCTGCTAGCACTCTCTTTCTCTCTCTCAAAAGTAAATAAATAAACATTTTTAAACTACCTACCTGCTTATCCTTTTATTTTTATGGCATTTGGTTATTTCTTTAAAGTTTTGACTCCTCTTTTGTATCTCTAAATCATTTTAAAGATGCTTAATATTTTGTTTTTTAAGTGTATTTATTGACATTTTTGTTTTTATGATTTTTACTTAATTTTATTTTTTTAAATTTATAATAATTTATCTTCAAAACTGGTTTCCACATAACACTCAGTGCTTCTCCCCGCAAGTGCCCCCCCTCCATGACCATCACCCCCTTTCCTCCTCCCCCTCCCCCCCTT
>NC_043700.1:133628061-133643656 GCF_006229205.1 Suricata suricatta
TATGGCCCTCTGTTAGGTTTCTCCTTTTCTCCTGTTAGACCTATGAGTCTAGGCATATGGTATCTGTCCTTCTCTGCCTGACTTATTTTGCTCAGCATGACACCCTCAAGGTCCATCCACTTTGCTACAAATGGCCAGATTTCATTCTTTCTCATTGCCATGTAATACTCCATTGTATACATACCACATCTTCTTGATCCATTCATCAAGCGATGGATATTTAGGCTCTTTCCATGATTTGGCTATTGTTGAGAGTGCCACTATGAACATTGGGGTACATGTACTCCTATGCATCAGCACCTCTGTATCCTTTGGGTAAATCCCTAGCCTCTACTACAAAGCTGTTGCCATCAAGACAGTATGGTATTGGCACAAAAACAGACACATGGACCAATGAAATAGTATAGAGAGCCCAGAACCGGACCCACAAGTGTATGGCTAATTAATCTTTGACAAAACAGGAAAGAGTATCCAATTATTTACTTGTTTGAGGGAAAGGGTGCAAAGGGTGAGGCAAAGAGAAAGGAAGAGAAAGAATCCCAAGCAGGCTCTACACTGTCAGCACAGAGCCTGATGTGGAGCTCAAATCCACGAAGTGTGGGATTCTGACTTGTACCCAAACCAAGAGTCAGATACTTAACCAACTGAGCCACCCAGGTGTGCCTTGTTTCATAGTTTTTATGGTTGCTCTTTCATGAAATCCTTGGATTTTTAATCATTTTCAACAAAAGTTCATTTTTCTGAAGATATGATGGATTATTTCCTCATCTGTTCTGTAATTTTGAATTCTGAGCTAATCTTCAGTGGTTTAGGCTATGAGAATCTCAGGATCTGGAGTTGAGGGTAGACCTTCCACAGCAGTGTCTACCAGTTTCTGCAAGGAACCCATGAGGTATCATTGGCCTGAGGTTAATATTCATATGAACATCTCAGTTTTGGGTTTCTCAGACAATGCACACCATAAACTTAACTCTCGATCTGTAGGAGAAACAGGCCTGAAGTTCTGCTTTCTCTGCAGACTTTTTTACTTCACTCTGAGCCCTTGGAAACATGGGTAGGTTTCTTTGCCATCTCTCTGTGCTGGTGCACTTCTTAGTTTCTCTTCTGTCTCTTTAAGTCAAAGTCTTTCCAGAGTCCTAGTTTTATGCAGGATCTTAATTATATCTCATCTCCTTGGGCTACATACAACCACTCTGAGGGAAGCTATTCCATCGGCTCAAGCCTAACTGGCTTTAAGCTCCTTTTCTGTTTCTTACTTGGAGGTTTCTTTCTATTCTTGGAAAGTCAGGCATGAGTGCCCTGTAATTCTTTTTTTTTTTTTATGTTTATTTGCTTTGAGATAGAAAGAGAGAGAATATGCATGTGTTTATGAGTAGGGAGGGGCAGAAAGAGAGAGAGAGAGAGAGAATGAATGAATGAATGAATGAATCCCGGACAGCAGAGCCCGACACCAGACTCAGTCTCATGAACCTGTGAGATCATGATCTGAGCCGAAATCAAGAGTTGCACATTCAGTTGACTGAGCCCCCCCGGCACCAATGCCCTATAATTCTTATCTTTTATCCAGCATTTCTAGATGATGATGATGATGATGGGAAATTTTTCAGATTATCACACAGTACTATCTTTCTGGAAATGGCAGTAACAATGGAGATCTTTAGAAATGTTTTTAAGTAAAGCTTTTTTTTAAAAAGTCTTAACAAGAAGTCTGGTGATGTTCTGGAAGGAACATAAAGTGGAGTTTAAGAGTCTGAGCTTCAAAAGTAAACTGACATAATAAGCTATACATGCTTATATAAACTATACTTTAGCAAGTTACTTTCTCTGTAAAATTAAGTTATTTTAAGACTTAAAATTTGTATTTTATATGCACTAATATGGTTATATTACTTAGCATACTACCTGATACATAAAGTGAGTATAGTGTGACAGCTATTTTGACTATTCTGTTTAATTTAAAAAAATTTTTTTAATGTTTTATTTATTTTTGATACAGAAAGAGACAGAGCATGAGAGGGGGAAGGGCAGAGAGAGAAGGAGACACAGAACCGGAAGCAGGCTCCAGGCTCTGAGCTAGCTGTCAACACAGAGCCTGATGTGGGGCTCGAACCCATGAACATGAGATCTGACCTGAGCTGAAGTCGGAAGCTCAACCGACTGAGCCACCCGGGTGCCCCTTTAATTTTTTTAATGTTTACTTCTTTTTGAGAGAGAGAGAGAGAGAGAGAGAGAGAGAGAGAGAGAGAGAGAGAACGTGAGTGGGGGAGCAGCAGGGAGCAAGGGAGACACAGAATCTGAAGCAGGCTCCAGGCTCTGAGCTGTCATCACAGAGCCTGACACTGAGCTCAAACTCACAGACTGTGAGATCATGATCTGAGCTGAAGTTGGACGCTCAACCAACTGAGCCACCCAGAAATCCCACTGACTATTTTGTTTAAATACTATGTGTGAAGTATTAGAAATTCAATTTCATTGGAATCACAACCTTGCTGTGTGGCCTTGTACCAAAGCAAATCTAAGATTGTTGGATACAATGATAAAATCATGGCAAAGGAAAAAAAGTTACCAAATTGGGGGTGGTCCTGTGTAATTTTGTAGATAATTTCTGAGGCACTGGCACCTGGAGCCTCTGCCTGTAAGATTCTATTGGTAATCTGCAGCATCCCGCTTTCTGGAACCCACACCATTGAATTAGCCACAAGTCGAAGACCTCCATCATTCTAGAATAAGGAAAGAGTACAAAATTAGGTCCAAGAAAAACATTTAAAAAACCATAAAGAAAAACATAAAAGAAAACATCAGCCCTTAAGAACATAAGTTATCAGGTACCATTTCTGCTAGCAATCATCTAATAAGAGAGATTCATAGCATTGGAGTCACACTATAAACTATGTATGTGGTATGTGTAGATAATTGCATGCATATGTACATATCCTGCTTTTTCTTTTATCATAAGCAAAGTACTTCATTTCGGACTCTCCATTTCTTTTTTATTTTAATTTACTTATTTGATAGAGACAGAGACAGCATGAGTGGGAAAGGGGCAGAAAGACAAGGAGACAGAGAATCCCAAGCAGGTGCTGCACCACCAGCGTGGAGCCCGATGCAGGGCTTAAAACCATGACCTGTAGATCATGACCTGAGCTGAAACCAAAAGTCAGACGCTTAACTGACTGAGCCACCCAGGTGCCCCTCTTTCTTTTGTCCATATAACTTCTCTTCTATCCTCCCCATCCACCCACATTCAAGGACTATTCATTAGCCACCTTTATATGCCAGCTCCTTTGCCAGATGCCTGAGATAGGTAAGGATGGCTGAAACAAGACTTCAGTTTCAGAACTTACACTCCAGTTGTGTCCGTATAGACAAATAATTAGGATGCATCACAAATGATGCCCTGTAAGAAGTTTGAGCAGGGGCTGAGGGAGAATAAAAGGAAAAGGAGGTTTTCTCTTTGAGAAAAGAATGCTCAGGAAGGCTTTCCTATAGAAATATCATTTAATTCTCAAATGACCAAAAGATGGGTCTTCTCAGAGAGAAGAGGTGAAATGAAGTCTATGCAGGAGGCCCAGCTGAGGCAAGGATGTGAGACAATGCGCTGCAGGCTCCATAAAATATCCAGGTGTCTGGGCAAGGAGAGTTTATGGAGCCCAGGGAGCCGATGAATAAAAAGGGACACTCTTTTAAGGTTGTCTTAGGTAGAAGGAAGATGCTGTGCCCAAAGTCTCCATTTACCTTGTAGGCCTTGTAAAGTCAATGTGTGTCTTCAGGGAAGGAAAGGGGATGAGCATGTTTGGGGTTTAGAAAGCTTCCATCAGGAAGAGACATAAGGGGCTAGAACTGGAATGCATCTGGGAATGCATCTGGGGCTGTAGAAACCATTTAACAAATTCTTGTAATGGCTCAGGTGAGAGAAGATGAAAAAGTCATTGCAGTGGGAATGGAGAGTTAGAAACAGTTTCGAGAAACACTAGAGGCCGAATTGACAGGCCTTGATGACTGACTGGAAGTGAAACCTTAGAAACAACAGTTGGGATTCGCTGACTGGAAGAAATCGCCTATTTAGCACTCCTGAGAGGAAACCATCTTAATTGCTAAAGCTAATGTCATTAAAAAGTGCTGCCATTCCGGATTTGCAAGGTGTGCACCTCCTCCAAAGCCTCCTAATTGACATTTTAGCATAGAATGCGATTAGTAGGGCTGTCTGTGTTCAGTTTTCAGTTTGTTATCATGCTTTAAAAATCAGTAAATCTGATATTTTAAAATCAAGCATTTCAAAGAGGATGTGCTTATAAATTATTCCTCTTACTTTCAAATATGCCAATAAACAGACCAAACACCCCTTTCTGAATTAGAACTGCATTTTAGTTTTTTCACCAGCTTCATTGAAGTATATTACTTGATAAATAAAAGTTGATATATAAAAGTTGATAACATGATGTTTTGATATTCATATACATTGTGAGATGATCATAACAATCAAGCTAATTAAGAAATCTATCACCTCATGAAACTAAACTTGTGTGTGTGTGTGTGTTAAAAACAAATTTCAAGCAAATTTTAAGTATACAGTACTGTGTTATTAAGTATAACCACCATGCTATATATTCAATCTCCAGAACTTATTCATTCCTTGTAACTGAACCTCTATACCCCTTGAAACCTCCCCATTTCTTTTACCCCAGCCTCTGGCAATCACCATTCTACTCTGCTTTTATGAGCTGAGCTTTTTTAGATTCCAAATGTAAGTGAGGTCATGCAGAATTTGTCTTTTTGTGTCTGGATTATTTTACTTAGCATAATGTTCTTCAAGCTTACCTGTGTTGTCACAAATGGCAGAATTTCCTTCTCTGTAAGGGTGTATAATATTCCATTGTGTATACAGACCACATTTTGTTTATCCATTTATCTATCAATAGACACTTAGGTTGTTTCCATACCTTGGCTATTGTGAATAACGTTGCAATAAATATGTGAGTACATATATCTCTTTGAGATAAAAATTTCATTTCCTTTGGATATATACCCAGAAATGAAGTTGCTGGATCTATATGATACATCTGTTTTTAATTTCTGAGGAGCCTCCATACTGTTTTCCAGAATGGCTGCACCAACTTACATTCCCTCCAAGAGTTTATATGGGTTCCCTTTTCCCATACCCTCACCAACACTTGTTATATTTGTGGGGTTTTTTTAGCCATTCTAACAGATGTGAGGTGATATCTCATTGGTTTTTTTTCAATCTTTATTTATTTATTAAGAGAGAGAGAGAAAATGCATGTAAGGAAGGGAAGGGCAGAGAGAGAGAGAGAGAGAAACAGAGGATCCCAAAGCAGGCTCCATGCTGTTAGTGTAGAGCCCCACACAGGGATCAATCTCATGAACTGTGAGATCATGACCTGAGCTGATATCAGGAGCTGGATGCTTGACCAACTGAAGCACTCAGGCATCCGTCATTGTGGTTTTGATTTGCATTTCCCTGATGATGGGTGACATTGAGCACCTTTTCATGTACCTTTGGCCATTGTGTGTCTTCCTTTAAGAAAGGTCTATGCAGATTCTTATCCCACTTTTTAACTAGAGGAGGAGAGGGAGCAGGATACTACTGAGATGTTAGAGTTCCTTATATATTTTAAATATTAATCCTTTAGCAGATATATGGTTTCAAACACTTTCTCCCCTTCAGTAGGCTGCCTTTTCATTCTTTTGATTGTTTGCTGTGTTGTGTGGCTTTTTAGTTTGATGAATTTCCACTTGTATTTAAGCACAATCCCCAGGGGATGTGGAGTCATGCTAAAGCAGGAGAAGCATAGCCCAGGAGAGAGACAGTGATGGGTCTAGAGTGGTTCTTCTAAAACCCTACAGACAGACCCTTTACAATATTTATATTTACAACCAGATAATATACATGCCTTTTGTTTACAATACTTAAGAAGAAACAGACAACTGTCTAAGGGAACAAAGTCTAATTCTTTCCATTCATTTTGATGACATGGTTTTATCAGTTGCTTTCTTCTGGGAGAAAGTCCAGGGAAAATTCAAGAAGAGATGAATGGAAGGCTATATACCATCTTTTCTACAGTTTGAGTGGCTAGAAAAGTCAAAGAAATTTTAACCTCATTTCCCCAATGATTCTGTCATTTTGCAATTTCTTTATCTGCTTGTAGTTGTTTTTTTTTTCTGCACAATGATGCATATATCCCTATGAACTCAAGAAAGTAACCATAACATCAGTTGAATAATCTCCTGCCTAGTGAAGTTTTATATGTACTTTAGGATACCATGTTAGAAAGCAATGAAATCCCAAAAAGGGATTATGGGGACATGATCAAAAGAATGCTTTAAATTAAATAGTTCTTCTAACGCATTTCATAGAACAATGGGCATACAGAAATGCTGGTAATAAAGTTTAGCCATTATATATTGTATTACAAATAAAAATATTAATGTTGTAAACCAGAAATAAGGGCCTAAGCTTCTATCGTTAGGAGGAAAAATCTCACAAATAAAATTAAAACTTTCCTCCCTAAAATAAATGTTGGGACATAAATGATGATCTTGAATGATAGTGTACCCCAACCCCTGGTCAAACTATTCAAACTAAAAGATTTTTAAACTTAATCAAATAGAAAATGACAATAATTCGATATAACATCAATCTCAACATCTAATTTATTATGTAAACATAAGCCTTAATTTGCAAAAATTCATTTATACCTAGCTTTTAGAATGCAATCTTATAGGACACTGTGGATTTTAGGGAAGGGTCACATAGGACGGTGCATAGAAGGTGAATCTTAAATGCTATTTACCAGGTAAAGGATGGAAAGATAATTGGACTGTTTTTGTGTCTGCCAGTGTGTGAATGCTCCTCAGAAGCTCTGTTCTTCCAGGTCAAGAATATAGAACATTTTCTCCATGTAGATTTCAACTACTTTATGAACAAACAAAATTTCATAAACAACCATTTTTTGAGCGTCTATTCTGAGTAATGCATCTTCCAAGATGCCAAAATGAACAAGTTAAGCAAGTCCGTGAAAGGGGAAACCATGACACATGGTAGAGATTTAGTTATTGATGCATTAGACAGACTCTTATTCAAAAAATTAATTTTTGGAGCCATATTTATAATTGTCGCTAGCACCCTTATTGTCAAACAGTATCTCTGCAAAACAACCCTGAAGGGGCAAGCTTTAAGAAAACTGAGGAAAGCAAGGGCTTTTAGCTGCACATGGGCCTTACCAAGTTCAAATAGCCCAAGTGGACTCGTAGCAACAGAATTTCCCATCGAGTTCCTAACCTGATACTTGGGGACTTTTAACATCAAAGCGTTACCCTGTTACAGAAAATAAATTGCTCAAACAACAACAAACGAGGTCACAAAGATCATCAGATTTATTGCCAAAGTGGAAAGAAAAAGAGGCATGATTTTCCAGGGATGGCTTCATTAACGAAAAATAAGGTAATTTCTTGAAAGCCCAACAGTGGAGAGAAATCTACCAAAAAGCAGGACTTTTCCCTGCTCACATTTTAGCCTGTATTAGATGCCAAATCGCTTTAAAATCATATCTCTAGCAGGCTCAGGGTTTAGTAATCCGCTCAATTAATGAGAGCCTGTTCAGCAGAGCATTCTTTATTACCTTTTAATCTTTTTTATTTCTTTTGCCTCCTCCCCGAAACAGAGCATGTTTCAACATCAGTCCTGAGTCTATCTTCTCCTCAGCGACTCACCATAAGCCTGGAGGATGGCAGTCAAATTTCCTTACTGCCAGGCCAAGGATAAGAGTTTGGAGAAGTGATGTCGAGCGGGAGAACTAAGAGTAGAACTGATCGCTCCTACCCTTAGTCCCAGATAGGTCACCGGACACGTGCAGAGGTGCCCCGAAGGCTTCACATCTGACACAGGAGATGGACTCAAAGGTAGGAACATGACAACCAGCCTCACTCAAGCTGTTACACCCCCCCCACCTAACTATCCATCCAACAAAAATGTACCAAACTCCTACGATGTGCCTGGGGCAAGAGAGGAAAACTAAAATAGTTCCCGCTCCCACAAAGTTCGCTTTTTCTATCCTCTCTTTTTCCATCTGTACTACCCGGTTAAGTTTTCTCCCTAACAACACTGGGATTAATTTGTACATCCATTCCCCAGGAATTAGACCGAAACCCCTTAGCCACTCCACTTAAGCCCCCAGCTAGACATCAGCCAGCAATTGGCCTGACTCTAAATTTAATACACAGGCTGCCCTAAGGGAAAGGACTTGGAGGCCCATCTTAAGAAATGGCTATCAGAATGAAACCGATCATGTCTGACTATATATCTACTGGAAGCCATTAACAGCTGAAGCAATTTTTTTCTTCCTGCACTACAGTAGACTTATGATTATAAATAGCACTTGGAAGAATATGTGGTGAGTCCAGAGGGAAGATTCCAAGAGGCTTAATGCCCAGATTGCTTGGATAGGACATTGAGAAAATGACAAAATTTCTGTCCTCATTCTGTCCATTAGGGAGATCCAAATATATATGACTGAAACATTGAAAAATATGGACTAAAATGAAAAGAAACATGTGGGTTAAATGTGATGAGCCAGAGGTGAAATCATGGCTCTGACACTAAATACATTTTTTTAATGTTTATTTATTGTTGATAGAAAGAGCGCGAACAGGGGAGGGGCAGAGAGAGGGGGAGACACAGAATCTGAAGCAGGATCCAGGCTCTGAGTTGTCAGCACAGAGCTCGACACAGGTCTCCAACTCACGAGCCATGAGATCATGACCTGAACCGAAGTCGGCTGCTTAACCAAGTGAGCCACCCAGGCACCCTGGCACTAAACACGTTTATGAAAAATAAACATTTTTAAACTCTTAAAAATGGTTTTAAACTTTTCTTCCAGTTTTCTTTTCTGGAAAATTAGAGATAATACTTGTACAAACACCCTAGCATGACTGTTAACATCAAATGAAATAATTTATATCAAACATTAGTGCCCAATAAAGGTTAAAAGCAAAACAAACAAAAATATCTCCTACCCATAGAATTTCCTTTAGAAGGAAAAAAGTCACATGGCCTCTATTCTAACTTCCTTCACTAAAATATTGTAAAGATCAGTAGAAGAGATATGAAGAAGTACTTTGAATCCCTGAGAGGAAATATAGGATGTATTTGTAAAATATTAGTATTACAGTGTCAAACTTATTAGTCCATCCTGGTAGATGCTGGCACTCTGGTCACTGGTTTTATTATCCTAGTTCATTGGCTCAGAAGCCATTTTTTCACCTGATGGGCAGGTAAGCACAACACTGTAGGAGATAGAGTGATGGCAGGAAGAAGGAGGAGGGACAGACCCTATAAATACAACATGAACCCCAAGTTATAAGCACTACAAGAATACTCGAGATCTGTTCTTACACCTTATTTATAAATTAAAATTGCATTTTCTTTGTTTTGTTTTTGTAATCAAAGCAGCTAAAATCCCAGAAATACCCTTCAACCTTGGGCCATAGCATACAAAATGACAGCACCATACACTGAACCAAGCTCCAAACGTGGAGAGTAAAAGCACTCTAGGAAGGGCGGCTGCTAATGTTGCACTGAAATCCTGTAACAATCTTTGGAAGAAAACCAAGGAAGAAGAAAAGAAACTTTCTGAGTCTGTCTAGACTTCATCTCTTCAGAACTAAACCTCATCTCCCAGGGCGATTGCAAGAGGGTGATAATTAGGATTAGCTACAAGGTGGCTACCTGCCAATTCTCTCTCATAATCAACCTTCATTTGCTCCCATCTATATCATGCCACCATCGCTGTTCTCAGCAGCTGCAAATCATGAGACAACAGCCTGAGAAACTAGCCAGCAGACTAGGTTACATTCAGCTGTTCACCTTCACAAGGATCCATCGCCAATTTTGAGTGATCGTCGGTGAGAAAGTGACACATCATTGCTAAACTGTCTTCGGCAAATCAATCTCTCCAGCTAATCATTAATGATACTTCAGTGGCTACTGATATTTGGAATGAAAAGTTCAATAAAAGTGATGTCTCCCCATCTACCACCATGGGAAAGAGCCAGTTGTGCTATAACAGAGAAAGAGCTCCTACTGAAATACCATCAAGTAATGGTTTTGAAAATGTTTTTCAATAAGTCTCTTGGATCTAGCATAGATTAGCCCAGTATTTCCCAAAACGTGGAGCCATCCCATTAATAGTATCCAAGAACATTCTATGAACTACATGGATGATTACTTTTTAAAATGTTTATGTATTAATTTCATAGTTTAAATTTTTTAATGTTTTATTTATTTTTGATACAGAGAGAGACAGAGCATAAGAGGGGGAGGGGCAGAGAGAGAGGCAGACACAGAATCTGAAGCAGACTCCAGGCTCTGAGCTGTCAGCACAGAGCCCAACACAGGACTCAAACCCACAAATGTGAGATCATGACCCGAGCCCAAGTCAGAGGCTTTAACTGACTGAGCCACCCACATGCCCCTAAATTCATAGTTTAGAAAAAAGTATAATTCTACATTAAGCCCATAATCTCATATTCATTATTTATTATGAAGAAACCACAATAAAAAAATAAGTGGATATAAAGAAAAATATTAAGTAAATAACAGAAAAGGTGTTTGTGGGGGACGCCTGGGTGGTTCAGTTGGTTAAGTGTCCAACTGAGGCCTTCGGCTCAGGTCACAATCTCAGTTCATGTGTTTGAGCCCTGTGTTGGACTCCATGCTGACAACACTGGACCCTGCTTGGGATTCTCTCTCTCCCTCTCTCTCTGGCCCTCCCCCACTCATGCTTTCTCTCTCAAAATAAATAAACTAAAAGAAAAGACATTCATGGATATGACAAAAACATATGGAAATGGCATGAGAATGACTCAGAGTGACAAGGATTCCTATGGTTACTAAAAGAAAGAGTTCCCTCATCCTACTCCAATTGGGTTAATAGAATGGCTGCACTCATTCTTTTCAATTCATTATGATAACCTGACCATGAGCTTCACACAGAATGAGCTCTTGTAGAGGGCAGATAAAAACAGGGGTGTACTTGATTCTTATGATCAGGCAGGAGACAAAAGGATCAGTGGACAACAAGGCATTTTTTATGGCAGCAAGTCAACATAAAAGTACAAAAGTTTCCCCTGTGTAAAGAAGGGTGCTCCCAACAAAATATATCGTGCTCCCTGAGATTGGGTAATCTGTTCTATTAATCTTTGAAAGTCCTAAGTATTTTCATAAGAGATGGTTAATAAATGTTTGAATAGATAACTCTCCATATCTTAACTTTATGAATACCGAAAAATAGTATCAACGAAACTCCACATCTAGGTGCAAGAAAATTGCAGCTCTAGGAATGACACCTACCTTGGGCACAGTCTTCACGTGGAACAGTATATTTTGGAAGGAATGTCCATCGTTGGCCTGCAAGACCACAACATCAGATATGCTATCAGAGCCATCATGAGCGTAGTGCAGAAGGCCCCTGGAGAGTTCATCCAGCCGGAATTGATAGATTGGGGTTGCAGGGGACTGAAGTGTTTGGAGCAATTGGCCATGAAGTGGAGGATCAAGCACTTCGACCACCACATCCTGTGGGTTGTCATCATCTCGGATGTCAAGCAGCTGGGTAGTAATGGTTCCTCTCTCTCCTTTGCTAATATGGAGAGCCTCATTTCTCAGCACATAGGGGGCCTGGGAATTGAAGGGAAGGAGGAGAAGTCATTTAGCAGGAAAAGAGAGGGCAATCCAGTGGACTAGATGCAGTTTTTCACAACTGGATTGATAATTCTATGCCTCTGAAGGAACTCTTGATGCTCCAGCAAGTACCAAACTGTTGCATAGTCAAAGTATTTGTCAGAGGTGTGGTCATAGTAATCAGAGCAAGTGAGATTACTTAACACTTCAGGTTCTGGAGGCTTCTCAATGCCACCTCAAGGCCATAGTACTCACCAGAGGCAATGGAAGTGAGCTGCCTGCTTCCAAATCTTAGAAGTCTCTGCTATCTTGATTTATACTATATTCCCTGCATTGTAACTGAGATCAGCCCAGAGTCAGGGATCCCAACCAGTTGTCTGCTTCCAAAAGAGAACAGTAAGAGATATGGAATTTTTGCACTTGTGTTGGGAGTTGAGGACTTCACTCTGGGCTACACTGCAGTATGCTGACTTTGGGTAAGATACTTCTGATTCTGAGTTCATGCAACTTCTGGTCCTGCCCAGTAGTTTTTTAAGGCCATCTCATCCATATCTTGAAAGGCCCACCCCAACACTCGGCTTATAAAGCCTGATAAGATCACGGTCTGAGTAAAGCAACCACCTGGTTAATTCACGTGACAAATTTTAATATGTTTTTCTTAGGATTATCAGGTTTCCCCTCACTAACTTGAGTAAACAAATAAAATATCCTTTCATAAAGATAAAAGTTAATGAACCACAACAGAAAGAAATAACAGAAACAACAACAAAAAAAACGGAGGCCAGAAGCCAAAGAAAACATTATCTTAGTTTTTTATATTGTTTGAAGTTGAACCATCTAGGACTTTTCTCAGCACATTGCCTTCTTTAATCCAAATGGCTCCCTTTTAAAACTCCCCTCCTGGCCTCCTGGAAATTTTAATATCTGTTAAAGTTATGTCTAACTAAGGTGTCATTATAATAATCACATAGTAGGAAGCTAGATGACAGCTACTGCTCAGACTTCCCCAGTGAGAATGCAGAAGTTGTGATTTTACATACGTGGGAATGAATGGCCCCTTGGGTTCTGAAAGAGATGAGGTCAAAAGGTGATGTCAACATCCATAAATGGAAAAGATCAAATTAACTTACATGAGAAAATCTCAGGGAGGCTTAAGACCTTATTGAAATATCACAGGAATGTAAAGAACAAAAATGAGCTAAAACTCATTTCTAAAATTCCATTTAAAAAAAGTTAAAATGAAAAAGTTTCTCATATAATAAATTTTTAAAATGCTGTCACTATCCACTCACCTGATTTGGAAAAGACAAACAACTCACCATGGGAACTCACCACCTCAGACGGGAAAGTCACTTGCCAATACCTACCCTAACTCTCTAATTCACCTAGTTAGAAGTAACTATACTAACACAAACAAAAAGAACAAAACAAAACTTCTGAGCTTAAGTACTGAGAAACCTCTAAGCCAGACAGTCCTGAGACCTGATGTGGCCCTCTGGTCCATATTTAGAGGTCACATGTTTTGGTTTTAATTAAAACAAAATGTATACTCTTAGCCCAGCAATGAGGTCAAATTAACCTTGGGTCAACTTCTAATCATTCCTCAACTTCAGTCACCTCTGAAGTAAGAATGCCATGAAGAAATACTGAGCTTGCCTGTGAAAACCATTTGGGAGCTACTTGTGGCTTATGTCTATTATCATCCACAATCTATGGTCTTTTCATTTTTGGACTAAAAATTAAAACATATATACCTCAGTTTTAAAACAATGGTCTCATGTCCTTCCTTGAATCATGACTAACACTCCACTAAGATCCGAATTTTGCGGTTGTCTTGGTTCCCCCATGCTGGTATCATACTCGCTTGTGGTTCACAACTTAAGACTATATCTATCTTTCCACTCTCTGCACACTTCAGGAGTTCAACCCTCAAGCTCAGTTACATCGACCACTACATGTATTCTGGACACATAAAGTACAGCTTGACAAAGATGAGTGATGAGAACAGAAGAGCCATCGCACCGAGTTTTATAGCATCTACCAAGATTTCCTCAGACTTCTGTTTGGCTGATGACCACACTGGCACCTCATTTAAGTAGATCCTTAATAAGATGCTGTACCCACTGCAAACGGACTAAAATACAGTTCAGCTACATGAAAGGCAAGAGTAGCCAAACATAATTTCATATCCCTGAGACAGAAATATTTAGGCCAAACAAACTTATTTACCTATGATTAGGAAAGTCTTCACAGCTGGAGCAAGTTTCAAATTATTTTGAAGGGCTAGTATCAGATTCAGTATAGTAGAGTAAGGTGCTATAAAAGTAGAGATCAAGAATACAGACTTGGCAGTCATTTTTTCTGAGTAAAAATCTTGGCTCTTTGGTTATTAGCTATAGTCCCATAGACAAGTTACTTAACTTTTCTGTGACTTTAGATTCCTATTGGTAAATTGGGGACAACAACACTTTGCAGGGCTGTTATGATTAAATGAAAAACACAATGAAGGGTACTACCGACATATTGGCAGTTAGCTCTTGTTGTTCTTCCCTGTGGGTCCTAAGAGTTACTCCAGTGTTATTTCATGGGGAAAGTAAAACAAGACTGATTTAGCTCATTTTTGCTAAAACTACGCGAAGCCTTGATTCATGCATCAGAATTAGTAGGCATGTGCAATAATTAATTGTGTGGCACTGTTATTACCTGTGTTGAAAATGCTTGTATGTTGATCAGCTGTGGCTCAGAGAAGAACTGCTTGTCACTAATTTTCAGGGAAAAGTAACCTTTCCTAAAAGAAGTTCCCAAAAAAGGAATGAGAAAATGTAGTCATTAGTCTCTGGCAAAACAAAGAATAAAAATATTTTCAGGTTATGTGCATGTAAGAATTAGGATCAAACCACTACGGTGATATAATTTTCATACTGTAAATAAAAATAACCCAATAAAGATGAATATAGGGCCATGCAGGTAAAACTACTGTATATTCTTTGATCTCAATATAACATAATAATTACATCAACTTTTTATTTTAGATTTCTCTAAAATTAATATATAGATGGTTGAAAAATCAGTCGTTGGCCCAACACAGGCTGGTAATAGAGTGATGGCTAATGGTTAAATTGGAGAATGGAAAGGAACCTATCATAGTCCCTGATTAGCTCTCAGTGATTCCCTGCACACCCTCTCTCCTGTTCTCAAATCATTTGAGTGGTCCCGCATGAACAATCTGCAATGTTTGTATTACATGACTCTATTTACCTGCCTCCCCCACTCCAGCCACACACATACACATTCAATGTGGATGGGACTAAAGGAAAATTGCTGATTATTCCCTGGAAATTTGCAACTGCCCTGAGAGGCCCCATTTGACTATGCAGAAGCCATAGTCTAGCCTGATGAGATGTGAAGCAAGCCTGTCTGTAGGGAAGAGATAAATTAAGCCTTGGAGCAAAGAGACGCAGAGACAAGAGGCAGAATTGAGTCCTGCTTCCCATTCCTACTTCTAGCTTCTCGACTCACCCTGGAAGCCCAGTTGCCCTTGATGTGTTAAAGAGCTGAGCCATGCCTGCAATGTTATAACAAGCCTTAAAATTTTGCTGAATCTAGTTCAAGCTGACTTTCATTACCTTCAACCAAAGAGTCCTAATTAATAAAATAAAATAAGGCCGATTCTTTGCTGTGGTTTTACTTCCTATAAGAGTGTTGTTCCAGCAGCTTCAGAGACAACTGGTAGGGAAGGTAGGAGTTGCCCACTTTCAGAGCCAAACCAAGCACAGAACTCACTGTAGGCTGGTAAGACATGTGATTGATGCACTATGGGAGGTTTGGAATTCTGGTCGACTATAGGGACCATTATTTTAAAGGTTCTTCAAAAGGTATTGGAATTAACTACTGAAA
>NC_043700.1:133643756-133780088 GCF_006229205.1 Suricata suricatta
GGGGGGGGGGGGGGGGGGGGGGGGGGGGGGGGGCGATGAAACTGGTCATATCTTGATTGCAGTTGTAGTCATGAGACTGCAAGAATATATACATTAGTTGATACTCATAGAACAGTACATGTTAAGATGGGGAATTTTATTGAACCCAAATTATACCTCGACAAACCTGATTAACAAAAAAGTATATCTTGTCTACCATCCTGTTTCATTCTACCCTGGATTTTTTGTCCCGTTTAAATCCTGTCCCTCTTCACTCCCAGATCCAGACTTTCAGAGAAAGCAAATGATGGAAGCAACAGAAAGAAATAAGCAGGTGTGGTTACTCACAACATACTGGGGAAAAATGACTTTTTGGTAGCACTGAGGTCCCCAAACTGCTTATCATCCCAGAATGCCAGCCTGCCATGGCCACTCTGGCCATATTTGCAAGTCACCTTGTACTCCACAGGAGCATTCTGACCCCAAAGGAATCCATTCCTAAAGAATCATGGTCAGATTTTCGCAAGGAAAAAACAAAATCATAAACCTGTGCAGCAAGCTGCTCCTTTCATTTTTGTATCATTTTGCAACTTATAGAATGTCCTTTTTTCAGGAATTACTACCCATCTCATTTTACTAAGCCCTCATTCTTTCTTTTGTTGAAATTTTTAGATGAAGAAAATCCAATGCTAAAAGGGGTGCTCCAAGAATAAAAACAGTGCTGCAAGAATTCCCTGGAAACTAGTTGCCATTCTTTTCCCAGCTGGGGAGGCAGAGCCAACTCTGGAGGAAAACAGGTGATGGGAGATTGAAGAAGTAGCACAGACAAGAGGGTTGACTTTGGTTGTCTGGGGAGCTTTATGAACTTTACTCACTTTTCAAAAGAGATTCTAAGGCAAAGCTCTACAAGTACGGAGGGTGTGCGTGCATGTGTATGTGCGTGTGTGTGTGTGTGTGTGTGATGCAAACAATTAAGAACTACACTTGAAGCGAAATGAATGCAGGACATGGTATATAAATCTGAAGAGGGAGTCCATGGCATCAGACACCCGAGTTTGAAGCCCCACCTTTGTAGCCATACTTCTCTACACAATGATCATTTGCCCCTTGAGGATGGAAGGGTGCCCATTATTCCTAGTGTTATTAAGGGGGAGAAATCAGTGGCTAAAGGCATGGGTTGTGGAGTCAGGGAACCAGCCATTGATTGGAGACTTGGCTTTGCTTATATTCTCGAGGTCTTAACTTCCCTATCTGTAAACTGGGAACATAAATATACACAGTTCACATGAAATGTTTAACACAATGCATGGGTCAAAGTCAGCACTCAGTAAACATTAGTTATTCTTATCCCTTTACAATGGTCTTCTGAGGTTCTGGCTCTGAACTTCAATGGAGAAAGGGCCACCTGCTTGTCTCCCCACCTATCTCCTAAGCCAGACCTTAAAATAAAAATGCAAAACTCTAGTGGTGACAGTAGAAAATATTCACTGTGAATATTTCAATCCACTGCTAACATATACAGTCTACTCTGAATTATCTGCACTGATGAAGCAGAGCAGAGTGAAGGATAATCCACGAGGCTAATCTTTGGGGTGCATTCTCTGATTTCTGTTTAGCAGATTTACTCCGCTAATTATATGACTCTATTTGCTTAGGTTAGTGTTAACATTCAATTGCATTCCTGAAGCATATGTCAGCTGGGGTGAGGAAGACAGCCAGAAGTGTGTAGGAATCAGAGGAAAACTAGATCAGGCTTAAAAATTAACCACAATTAATCCCATAAAGTGGATAATAAAAAGTTGTGACTCTTAGCTTCCTTCCAACTCTGAAATCCTAGGAACCATATAACACTTTGAAAAGTATGTGCTCCATCTTCTAGCCACTCCTCACTCCCAGTATATTACCCTAATGTTGAAGAAGCAGCTGTAGCAATCTGGGTAGATAACCAGTTTTGTTTCTGCTGGGCCAAAAAACTGGGTGATTGTAGGAGGAACTTTCCTGTCACATCAGAGAATTACCCATAATTATGTGATAAAATGAAAATGCCTCTAACAGAGGCACACTCTCTGAGCAATTACAGTGAAATGATGACAGGCAGCTGAAAGCGTTGGCGTTTGTGGAGTATCGATCTTCCCCAGAAGAGAAGGGATAGCTATTGAGAAGCGGGGGCGGGCGCGCAAAGCACTGATGAAAAGGATGCGAGAGGAAAACAACAGAACACTGAGTCACCTGGGCTTTTCTTTGCTGTGCACAAAACGCACTTTTTTCTCATTCACATCTTTCCAGCTAAAATGGCCAGCCTTGTCGAGCTGAACCTCTTTTCCATTCCTTGAGAGCACTAGCTGACCGTTGGTGGGAGTGCTCACAACATGAAACTGGAGGTCTTCAACCCTGCCGTCCTGATCTTGGACATTCAGAAGGGGAAAATCCAGTGGCTTCATGGAACCAATTGCAAGGGTGAGAGAACCATTCACATGAAGACTAGGAGTGTGTATTTTGCCTGGAAAACATATGAACCCAAAGGTCAGACTTGGTACATTCACGATAAGGTGGTTTATTTATTTATTTTTATTTTTTTAATTTCCTCTGTGTGTTTATTTTTGAGAGAGAGCAAGAGTTTGAGCAGGGGAGGGGCAGAGAGAGAGAGAGGGAAACAGAATCCGAAGCAGGCTCCAGGCTCTGAGCTGTCAGCATAGAACCCAACGTGGGGCTCGAACTCATGAAGTGCCAAGATCATGACCTGAGCCAAAGCCGGATGCCCAACTGACTGAGCCACCCAGGTGCCCCAAGGTTTTGATTTTTAATAAACAGATTTGTAATGTTCATTCAGAAATGAGACTCTAGGCTATTGTATACCACAAGCCTCCTTCTAATCCAGTGGTTCTCACCCCAGGTTACATAAGAAAATAACATAGAATCTCAATGTTAAATATAAACTTTTGGAAAATATAGGAGAAAATCTTTGTGAGCTTAAATTAGGCAGTGCTTTCTTAGATATGACACAAAAAGTACAAGTGACAAAAGGAAAAAAAAAGGAATATAAATTGGACCAAAGTGCTTCAAAGGACACCAGTAAGGAAGTAAAGAAGACAATCTATAAAGTGGAGAAAATGTTTGCAAATTATATACCTGAAAAGGGATATATATCTGAAATACATACATCTTACAAATCAATAAAAGACAAGTAACCCAATTTAAAAATAGAGAAAGAATTTGAATAGCCATTTTTCCAGATATACAAAAAGCAATAAGCACATGAAAAGGTGCTCAATGTCATTCATTAGTCATCAGGAAAATGCAAATCAAAACCACAATGGGATACCACTTCAAATCTTCTATAAAGGTTCCTGAGAATGTGCAGAAATTGAAAATCTCATACATTGCTAGGAGGAATGTAAAATGGTATAGTTTGGCAGTTCCTCACCAGTACTTCTACTCGTACACCCAACAAACTAAACACATATGTCCACACAAAAATTTGTATCTGAATAATCATAGCAGTGTTATACATAATAGCCCAAAAGTGGAAAGAATGCAAGTGTCCATTAATTGGTGAATGAATAAACAAACTGTGGTATATCCATACAGTGGAATATTATTAAATCATAAAAAGGGATGATGTACTGATACATGTTCCAATATAAAGGAAACTTGAAAATATTATTGCCAAGTGAAAAAAGCCAGACATAAAAAGACACATATTGTATGATTCCATTTATGTGAAATGTCTGGAATAGTTAAACCTACAGAGAGAGAGAGTAGATCAATGGTTGCCAGGGACTGGGACAAGGGAGCACTAGAGAGAGACTGTTAATAGTTATTGGATTTCTTTTTAGGATGAATAAAATGTCCTGAAATTAGACAGTGGTGATGGCTGTATAACTTTGTGCATACACTAAAAACCACTGAATTTTATACTTTAAAGGGTGAATTCTATGGTATGTGAATTATATCTCAATAGTAAAAATAAAGAATCATACAGGGATCTTTTAAAACAGCACTGATGCTGGACCTCCCCCATCAGAGAGATTCTGACTTAGATACTCTGGGGTGGGAACCCTAGTGAGTTTACAAGCTCCCCAGGCAATCCTAATGGGCTTCCAGATTTGAGAGCCACAGTTTTAACCTAATTCATCCATCCCATCTGACCATCAGACCCTTTAAGGGTAAGAAAAGAAGCAAGTGTCTGATACCATTTGCTAGAACAGTACCAGTTAATTTATAATGAAGTATGATTATAAGTGGCTTAGATTCGGAAGTCATGCAAAGTATATATACTTTGTTTTAAAATTTTCCCATCTTTGTCCATAGGAAACATTTAATGGATGAATATTCCATCATGATGAGAATTGCATCATGTCTCTTGCAAGTAGTTTTGCCCGGACTTTAATTGTTAGTGTTTCCTTCTGCAAGTAGGTCAGACAGGACAGTTTGGGAATGGCAAGTTTCAAGGGAACTACTTCTAATGTAAGATTACTCTAATGAAAGTGGAATTCGTTTTCACAAGTTGACTTGTACTATGTCCCAAGAGGAGTAGGCTGACTCTCAAGTACTTGGGGTTTCCAGGAGGGTCCCAATAAAACAAGCCAAGGATATCTTTTTCCCATAGGAAGTCTTAGTTTCTTTAGAGGTCAGAAATGTAGAGACAGAAAATATGATTGACTATGGGTATTCAAATATGCCTCATGTTATTGATGAAGGACACCCAAAAGCTGAGAAATGCTCTACTATAATATAATTCTCAAACTGCAATTATCTATAAAACTCTTGGGCTCCAAATTAGACTAAATTTAAATTTGCTTCTCTTTTGTTGTAAGGCAGAGTATCCACTGATGTGTTGGACAAGACTAGCTCCACTCCTTTAATATGTCACCTTATTCTTTTTTTTTTTTTAGTTTATTTATTTGAGAGAGACAGTGTCAGCAGGGGAGGGACAGAGAGACAGAGGGAGGGAGAGAATTCCATGCATGCTCCATACTGCCAACACAGAGGCTGGAACCCACAAAACCTCAAGATCATGACCTGAGCTGAAAACGAGAGTCAAACACTTAACCCACTGGGCCATCAGGTACCCCAATATGTCAACTTATTCTTAATGGGAAAGTGGCTTGAAATCTATTTGCTTCAAATGTGTGATCCTGCTGGGACAGACTCCTCACACTATTCATTATTTATTTGTAATTTATCTCCAGTATGCCCACAGAAGAGGTACCATTGAACTATGGCATAATTAGCCTTCCAAGTTTATATATACATATAAAAAATTATATCTATATGTATATAGGTAATTTTCTACAACATAGCTGTAGTTCAGAAACATAACTAAGCTTTCTGCCAAATTTCTGATAGTTGGTACTTTTATGGCACAGACTATTTCTTTTCTCCAAAGATCTTAGAAGTTGAGTTTCCCCAATGTCCATGTCCTATAGAAAGTCCCTTATTTCTTAGCATTTCCAGAATGAGAACATCATATTTAAAAATCTTTTTAATGTTTATTTTTGGGGTTTTTTTTTTTTGAGCGAGAGAGATAGACAGAGGCCGAGTAGGGGAGGGGCAGAGATAGAGGGGAACACAGAATCTGAAGTAGTCTCCAGGCTCCAAGCTGTCAGCACAAAGCCTGACATGGGTTTCAAAACTTACATATGCAAGATCATGACCTGAGCTGAAGTCAGACGCTTAACCGACTGAGCCACCCAGGCGTCCCTAGAATCCTGTATTTTACATTACACGAGCCAGCTGTATCTGCAGACTCAGCCTTTGCATAGAGAAATGACAGACCATCTGATGAGAAGCACTTACCAGCACATGTTTCGTTAGAGTGGGCAGAGAAGCCAGGAATGCATTTGGAAACACAAAAGCCATTCTTCAAAAAGAACCCATGTTCACAGAGGTGACACTGGTCCCTGCTGCTGCACTGCAAACATGCTCGAGGGCAGGCTGTCAAAGAAAGGACACACTAAGTGAGACACATGAAAGGCCAGCTAGGGCCACTAGTGACAGAGAAATAGAGTGACAGCACAAGACTCCCAACAGCAGCAAAAAATAATTCCAACAGTTTCCTCTAGAATCACACAAGGAGCTGATCTATCCTCAGGAGGAAAGTGAACACAGAACAGTACTTTTGCTTTATGCACTGTGATATGAAAAGGTTGCACATAAACAGATTGTTTAAAAAGTTGGCTATATTGACTTGTAAGGGAGGTGGTTCATAATGACTAAGATCATAGGTTCTTGCTGGGTTCCATTCTTCCTTTACCACTTACCGACTGTCCACTTTGGACAAGTTCCTTCAAACCTCTATGGTGTGATTTTCTCATCTAAAAATAGGGATAGTAATAGCACCCAATGCAATTAACTTTTGGGAGGATTACATGTTTTAAATATGAAGAGACTAGGCTTTTGTGTGCTTACAATAAGTTATTACTATTTTAAATGCATGGGGAGAATAAGCTTTTTAAAGGACTCTAGGATTATTTCCTTGGGTCAAGGTAATAATCTACAAATTGAGGTTTTACTCCCAAATTTTTCTGCTTCCTTAGTTGAGATTTTATTATACAAAGGTGGTATACTATAGTTTAAAGGGCCCTGGATTGGCTTCAGAAAACTTGGGTTTAATATCTGATTTTATGTTGTCTTGATTAATATTCTTAAGACATTCTCTCTCTCTCTCTCTCTCTCTTCACTTATAAAACAGGATTCATAGTGTCTGCCATATTTTACAACCAAGTCAGTGTGGATATTAAAATGAGCTCATGTAGATGGAGAAATATGTAAGATGTAAAATGCCATGCCAGGGGAATGGCTTCATTATTACATGTCAGGTATTCTTCAAAGTGGAGCATATGATTCCAAGTTTTAAAGGAAATGATTAAAACAAACTGAAGAAACTCTCATGGACAAGTCAATGGACAAGGAGACTAAGACTTTGGGTTGACTTCAGTTTAATAAAAAAGCTCAGTGTGTCTCCTAAATTATCCTCAGAAATCCTATTCTTCAAGGCTATTGCACCAATATCAGGGTCACTGGTAACTTAGTCTACACACTGAAGATTTTATACCCATATCAACAGGGGTGATCCACTCTTAATGGATACCTCACCTTAGTTCAATATAAGCCTTAGATTCCATAAAATATTGACTTCATTTCCATAAAGACCTTCAGGGAGAATATTGATTTGTGCAAGAGAATTATTGGCCTGCACTTCTATATTCGATTTAACCATCAATTGGCAGATGTGTATGGGAAGCCCTCAATTACTTAGGTCCAGCTTCTTGGGTTTCATTCTGCTTCTAATTCAGATTGTTCTTGGTTACCTGAGAATCAGTGCACATGATTTACTTGTGGCCCTCACTTTTCTCTAGAAAACTTGGCACAGTTTCCAAGTTACCTGTGCATTGGTGATTGGCATGATCTGCAA
Organism: Suricata suricatta; assembly: GCF_006229205.1. Taxonomy (NCBI): domain Eukaryota; kingdom Metazoa; phylum Chordata; class Mammalia; order Carnivora; family Herpestidae; genus Suricata; species Suricata suricatta. The sequence continues at coordinate 133,651,153 of NC_043700.1, forward strand.
AGTACCCCTTCCCACATTCCTGGACACACTGGGCGTCCAACAGGAGAAATGGCTCCTCACAGCGAGTGCACTCATGGGAACCTTGACACTGGAGACAGTGATTGGCGCAACCTAAAGGAAAAAAGTCAAATCAACAAAATTGTGTATGGCTCTCCAGGGGCCCTTGTGGGGAGGCAGCATTAGACCTCAAACAGTGAGATAACCTGGTGTGTTGGACAAAGCAGAAAATGAGAAGTCAGCGACAGGCTTCTGGTTGTTTCTGCTCTACTTACCAGGGGAATGATTTAGGATCAGAGATTACACTTCTCTGACTCTCAATGGTCTCTCCTATAAAATGGGAGTGGACATATTGTCCTACCCAGCTCGCTGGGTGAAGACCAAAATAAATAACGGAAAATACTGGGCAAACTTAGAAACTGTACATATTAGCCATTATCATTATTAACTAGTCAATGGCTTTCTGGCTTTGCTGAAGTATCCGTCTTCCCTAAGTCACCAATCAATTATCAGAGTCTCCCAAGAATGATCCCAGAAGTGCTGTCTGTGTACTTTGCAGGGGTAGTTCTGGGTTGGAAGATTTTGTGGTGCTAAATCAAGGCTGAAGGGATTGGGGTCCAGAGGAAGGTGGTGGGGAGACATCCAGTACATGCAGGGCTATGAGAGGCAGGTGTGTGAGCATAGTCCTTCCATGTGCTCAAATGACCACAGTATGCATACCTCTGCATCTAGAGAATGGGACTGTTCAATGTTTCAGGAAATCCAAACCTCATACCAGTTTGTGTGGCCGTATATCCCCAAGACTCCCATATGGAACTCAAATTTTAGCAAATAACATGTTTGGGCATGGAGGAAGGAGAGAAAGGACACATAACAGAGAAAAGCTCTTAGGAAAGAAACCAGAAATTAAACAAAAAGCCCAAAAGAAAACTTGCCACAGACTGCTTGTCAGAACAGTAAAAATGGGAGGAGGCTGAAGTGTGGCTGAGCACAGAGCAGGGGCTCCAGACTTACTCCTGCAGAGGCCCACATCCCTGTAGAAGGACGGTGAGCACTGCTCCACGCAGGTCCCATCCTGGAGAACGTAGCCATCCATGCACTGCAGGCAGTCTGTCCTCAGAGGCCCAGAGCACGCATTGCAACTCCAATCACACTCTAGGAAGGAAGTCCACGTTAGATCACCTTCGTTTGTCCACCCTCAGTCCCAGCAACTAATTTATGAGGACGCTGTCTGTGGCAGCAAGGGTAAAGTGAGGACAACATAAAAGATGTCAGATAAGCAAGCTCTGACCAGGTTTCTGCTTGTAGTAGCTTGAACGCCTCTCTGAGGTTTAGTGTTTCCTAATTATGTGGGACACGGGCATGTACAAGGATCACTCCATGCTTGTGCACAGGCTGCTTGTCAGTGGGGCTGCCAAGGAGCCAGATCAACTTAATCTTATTCCACAGCCCCAGAGTTCTTTATTCCCATGCCATTCTGTCTTCTTGCAAAGCCAGCTACAGGGAGTGGCCAATCTGCCTCAGCAAACCTAATCCAGACCTCCTCCAAATGCTCAATAGGTGAAGTGATGTCAGAGACATCTTCTGCCTCCACTGACACCGGGTGTCTGACTTTCTGCTTCTCCAAAATCAGGTGTGGACCCACCCAACAGAGAAAACCACTGATGTTAGAATTAAATGGGGCATAAAGAAATAGTCCAGAAAGAAAGGGCTTACAGAAATAACAGAAGATCTCCCTAGCAGTAGAGCTGACTCATTTACATGTTCTTTGCTCAGTAAACACCTATGGAATGCATAGCACTGAAAGGTGGGTAGAAAGTAGGTAGATCCTAACTTCAAGGAGTTTTTGTGGTCATAGGTTCCAACCTTGGAAGTGCACCTATGGAATCCAGAAAGATTATTAGAAATACAGATTATCAGGCTCAACATCAGAACTATCCAGTTAGTCTTGAGAATTGGAGCACAAGAAAACATGGTGAGGCCACTATTGTTTTTGTTCTTATGATTATTATAGCTGTTGTTATAGTTGCTGTGGTTTTCTTTTTAATGTTTATTTATTTATTTTTGAGAGAGAGAGAGAGAGAGAGGGAACGAGCAGGGGAGGGGCAGAGAGAGAAGGAGATACTAAATCTGAAGCAGGCTCCAGGCTCAGCACTGTCAGCACAGGGCCCGATGAGGGGCTCAAACTCACAAACTGTGAGATCATAACCTGAGCCAAAGTTAGACGCTTAACCAACTGAGCCACCCAGGCACCCCATAGTTGCTATGGTTTTGAAAGGCTCAGGTAATTCTGATGCAGCTAGAAAACTCATGTTTGAGAGACAAAGTTCTAACTGGCAAACTAAGTCCTTCATGCATGGAAGATAGGTTAAGTACTTGGATTTTGAAGTCTCCATTTAAGCCATGGCTTAGATACTGTTCATCTACATGTCTTACATACTTTCCCTAAATTATTTGAGCCTCAGTTTCCTTACCTGTAAGACAGAGATAAGAACAGTACCTATTTCATAAGGCTGAGTAAGGCATAGAGTAAATGAAAGAATGAATGTAAAGGATTTAGCACAGTACCTGGCACATAGTATCAGCTTAATCAATGTTTGCGGATATGCTGTTTTACTTGGAGAGCATTCTCCATTCAGGACGTCCTCACTCAACCACCCCTCCCAGCTGAGAACTGGGGAAACTCCTCATTAGTCACTTTTCTCTTTCTTGATACCACATTTATAAGGCCCAAAGAAGCAGGTAAATGTGCAAGATTGCACGTGCTTCCAAGACGATTTCTATAGTTAATCTCACTCATTTATTTGGCTGAATCAGTCCTGAGGGAAAATGACTAAAGCAGAGCCTTGAAAACTGCCTGCATAGTTATGAAATCATTTACAATATGGAGGATCTGTGATAATCTTGTTTTTCACCAGAAGGGAAAAAATAGAAAGGCTCTGTGGTCTTGAGCACCAGAGACCACCTAAGTTGACTACAAGGAGAATTCCTTGGAATAGAGAGTGTGCAATTTTGCAAAGCCTTAAAACATACCAAGCGTGCATCACAGATGTTTGGCCCCCATATCTGATCCCCAGCTTCTCGGGCAGAACTGGAGAGATGGGAGACATGTAGAATGGACGAATGGAGAAGGTAAATGGAATAGAAGGAAAAGCCAGCCTTTAATTCTGTTCGTCTCCTTGGTGAGTACTGCCATTCAAAAAACATAAGCCCCAAGAATTCTAACTACTTAGAGAACAAGGAAAAAGTTAGTTTTTTACACTGCCTCCTTATAAACTCTTCAAGCACAGGGACTATGCCTTTACTCATTTAAGTCTGTTAGATGATGATGAAAAAATCAGATACAACTCGTCTTCATTAAGCACAGAGTCTAGCAATCTAGAGTTGTAAATGCAAGTGCCTCTAGGTCCCAGAGAGAACCTGTAAATCTTTCAACCAGGCCTGGTATGATAGGAGTCAGGGAATGGTGGGGACTGTTGATCTGAAAATGCAACAGGACAATACCAACTCATCTTCAACCGACTGCTACATTATAGAAATGCACATTCCGGGCTGCCAGATCATCTGGGTTTTTCAAAAGAGACAGGAAATCTCAATCTTTATATGTGAAGTATTCTGCATTTTAAAATGCATTAATGAAGGGTGCTGGATGGCTCAGTCAGTTAATCAACCAACTCTAATTTTGGTTCAGGTTGTGATCTCACAGGTTGTGGGATTGAGCCCCACGTGTGCTCTGCACTGGGTGTGGAACCTGCTTGGGATTCTTTCTCTCTCTCTCTCTCTCTCTCTCTCTCTCTCTCTCTCTCTCTCTCTGCCCCTCCCCCGCTAATGATCTCTAAAATAAAAATTATAAAAATATATAAAATATAAAATGCATTAGTTAAAAAATTTAAAACACTAGAATAATAGGTGGACAAAAATAACCCATATCTTAGATCAACTACAACCTGAGAGTTTCCAGTTTGCCAGCTTTGCTCTAATTACCAAAACTTTGCACAATAGCTGGCACACATAGTAGGTGCTCAAAACTACCAACTTTGGCTCAGGTCATGATCCCATGGTTTGTAAGTTTGAGTCCCATGTCAGGCTCTGCGCTGACAACTCAGGGCCTGGAGCCTACTTTGGATTCTGTGTCTCCTTCTCTCTCTGCCCCTTCCTGCTCACTCTCTCACTCTCTCTCTCAAAAATAAATAAATATTAGGACCACTTGGATGGTCAGTTAAGCATCTAACTTCATCTCAGGTCATGATCTCACAGTTCGTGAGCTTGAGCCCCACATTAGGCTCTGTGCTGACAGGTTAGGGCATAGAGCTTGCTTCACATTCTGTATCTCCTGGATGAAGAACCATCTTTCATCCTAATGGTTTCCCCAAAAAAGCCAGGGTGGCCATACTCATATCAGACAATCTAGATTTTAAAATAAAGACTGTAACAAGAGATGAAGAATGGCATTATATCATAATTAAGAGGTGCATATCCACCAAGAAGACCTAACAATTGTAAATATCTATGCCCCCAGTATGAAAGCACCCAAATATATAAATAAATTAATTACAAACATATAGAAACTCATTGATAATAAATAATACATAATAGTAAGGGACTTCAACACCCCACTTACAGCAATGGGCAGATCATCTAAACAGAAAATCAACAAGCAAAAGTGGCTTTGAATGACACACTGGACCAAATGGATTTAACAGATATATTCATAACATTTCATTCTAACAGCAGAATACACATTCTTCTGGAGTACACATGGAATATTCTCCTAGATCACCTACTGGGACACAAATCAGCCCTCAACAACTACAAAAAGATTGAGATCATACAATGCATATTTTTAGACCATGATGCTATAAAACTTGAAATCAACACAAGAAAAAAATTGGAAAGACAACAAATTCTTGGAGACTAAAGAACATCCTACTACAGATTCTGTGTGTCCCTCCCTCTCTGCCCCTCCCCTGCTAATGCTCATGCTCATGCTCTGTCTCTCTCTCTCTTTCAAAAACAAATAAACATTAAAACAAACAAACAAACAAACAAACATTAAAAAATATTTTCTCGAGAATTAAATTACATACAGGGGTGAGTAGGTGTTGTAGTCAGTTAAGCAGCCAACTCTTGATCTCAACTCATGTCATGATCTCATGGTTTATGAGTTCGAGCCCTCTATCTGGCTCTGCACTGATGGTTTGAGCCTGCTTGGGATTCTCTCCCCCCCCCCCCCCCCGCCCCTTACCTGATCATGCTCTCTCTCTCTCTCTCTCTCTGTCTCTCTCAAAATAAACAGATAAACTTTAAAACACAAAAAGGAAGGAAATTACATACAAAGAAAAAGAAAATTATATACATACATTCATAATGCAGGATGACTTCTTGCTAAGACTAGAGAAAGTCTAAGCATATGACAGTATTTTCCCAGTGTTGGGGAGTGGGCATCTACAGTAAAGGGAGCTCACTGAGTAGAAGAATCATTGCATGGTTCAGGAAGAGCTTTACCTCTGCATATCTTGGTGGAGAAGTCAAGATAGTACTGTGGGGCACAGCTCTCATACTGACATTCCCCAAAGAGCAGAACCTTGTTTGGATCTCGGCAGGAGGTACAGCCAGCCTGTGAATCACAGCTTCTGCAATGTGCACTGCATGCTGAGCAGATAGCAAAAGAAAATGACCAGATAATTACAATTGCAAATACTGAAGCACTGATCAAACCTAGACAGATGCTACAAAGGAGCAAAGCGCTTCTCCAACCTGTTCTTTAATTATGGCTCATAACCCTCCCCTGTGATCAAGAGAAACAGAAGTGTTACTCTTAGTTTCCAGAGAAGATAAATTATAAACCCAAGAATGGAAATCCCACATCCAACTTGCCCTGTGATGCAGCCACAGAACTTATACCTACTCCAGGATCTCTGGAATAATAGTCCAGAGATATGTTTAAACCTTAATTCTTAAGGAATCAATCGTCCTGTAGTTCATGATGTGGATTCAGATTTTTGAATGATGCCAAGAAGAAAATTAGTTATCAATGTTATTGGGAAGCTCAGGAAATCCCATATTTTAAGCCACAAAGGACTTCAAGGAGGCCTGGCTTACTGCTTCAACCATTTGTAATTCTCAGAAGCCATTGAATTCAGGAATTCAGGAATGATCCCCAAATCTGGTCATGCTTCCATCTTCCCTGACTTAACAACTGGCATTTCTCCATCTTCTCACTTGTCCATGCTAGAAACCTTGTAAGCCAGCTTGACACCCCACCTTTCTCTCATTCCTAATCTACTCACTCATTGGATCCTATTAATTCAAAGTTTCCTATGTAATCCTCAGAATTTTTGGCTTTTCTCCATTGCCCCACATACCAATACATCTAAGTCATCATCTCCTACTGGACTACTGTCATAGCCTCCTAATTGATTTCTCCTTACTAAGTTTGGCCCCCTTACATGGGGATCTATTTTCCATGTCTCCATAAGAGTGATTTATTTTTTATTTATACGTCTCAGGTTCCAGAGGTCACTTTCATCTATAAACTCATAACTTTCTTCCAGCCTGGAAAGTTTCCAGCCATCGTTTCTGCAAATATTGCTCCTCCATCATTGCCTCCATGCTTCCTACCTAGATATCTTAATACACATCCTTGAATCCTTTCAATATAATCCCTAAGTCTCTTGTCTTTAACTCTTACTTATTCGTCAGTGACTTCTTCAAGAAGACCTAACCTGACTCTTCAGTCTAAAGCAAGTCTCCCTGTCACTGCTCTTAGAGCACCTCAGACATTTCATTCATGCCATACGTAATAATTTTCATTTAAGCAATTATTTACCTTCTGCCTCCTTCAAGCTAGAAGCTTCATGAAAGCAAAGAGCAGGTTTGTTTTGTTCCTTCCAATAGTGCCCAGCTAGGTCATCTTTCATATTGTGGGTATTCGAAAAACATATGCACATAAATGAAATAAGCCAGATACTGTAATTATATATATTCAAGCATCTCTGCCTCATTCTTTCTCTAGGTACCTATCAGAGGACAAATCTAGAGAACCACCATGTGAGTTTCAGATCTAGAGAAAAGCAAAGTGTGTGGCACAGTGCAGGAAAATGACCTCCTGATAAAAATAAAAAGGAAGTCCTCTTATTTCACCTATGAGAAATATCACTGATCTAAAATATTCATTAGAATATGTAGATTGGTAATTAAAGGTCCTAGAAAAATTCTAGACTGGATTTTCAAACAGATGGTTTGAGAATAATTAGAAAAGAATATTTTAATTTTGGGGAATTTATATGAAATTAAACTTCCATCTCTTTTTTTAATTTGGGTAGAATTTTTACACATGGTGTATCTTAATTTTGGCAAAGGGTTTGACAAAAATCTGAACAATAAGCCTGTGAATACAAAAATGAAGGGGGGGACTAGTAGCTTTAAGTGGATTTGAAGATGGTTAAAATGCATATTCAAAAAGTTATTGGTAAATCTTTTTAATTAGTAAAATGTCTTTAGTAGAATATTATAATATCTTAATTTTATACTTGATCAGTATTTTTATTAATAACTTTAATAAAAACAAAGAAATTACACTAATGACATTTAAATATGTCACATACACCTAATAGTCACATTTCACCAGAACAACTCAAACTCAGTTTTAGCTAGTTGAAGCAATAAACTAAAAGGAATCAGATGAAATAAGCAAAACTGTAAGTCCTCATTTATTGTCTTTAACCCATTGCACAAATAAAGGAAACAGGAGACCTGTTTAGACAGTAGTTCCTATAAAAAATGATCTAAGAATTTTGGTTGATTAAAAGCTCATGACAGGTGTGATATGGTTACTAAAGAAACTAACTCAGTCTTAAAGGGCAGAGCCTAGGTGCTAACCGGGTGCCCTGCTTGGCACAGAGCTGCAAGCCCGAGTGCCACTTGCCAGCTTAGAGTTACAGGACAAAGGCCTGTGCTGATAGCCGAGAGCTTCTTGTAATTTACTTCCTCAAGTGCCAAATGCCTTCTTATTCTTGAAGCCTTCTATGCAGGCTTTCATTCTCCCTTGGTACCTCAAAGTATAACTCAGCCTCTCCACTGGCTTCCAAAAGAAATGGATTTGTGCATTTTGAAATGCTAGAAGACTATACGAGATTTGGGGGGATGCAGCAGTATCACACTGAGGATCAGGGAACTTCCACCACGTCTATCCGAATGCTTCCTCCTCTTCATCGAACCCCTCATCTCTTACCAAGGCAACACAAAAATGACCTAGTCCTACTCAGAGCAGTTCTGCACACACCAAAGCCCCTTGGGTTTTCAGCTTCCGTCTCCAAAGGAATGTGGGTAAGAAACATTTTCTCCATCTTAGGATATTCAGACTACCCCTGGTATTAGTCATGTTGGTGTGATCACATCTGGAGTCCCTGGTACAGTTCTCTGAGGTCCTGGACCCCAGAAAGTGCCACGAGGACAGTGACAATGGTGGTAAGTGGTAAGTAGAAACCAGTGAGGGAAGCAGAGATGTACGTTAACAATCACTCATGAAGAAGAAAGGCCCCTCACAGCTCATGAAGTCCACCCTCCTTCTTAAACAGCCTTGTTTTCTACCACAGCTCTGAGAGAGGATCATCCATTGCTGTTCCAATACTCTGCTGGCTCCAGTTTTACCTGGAGCAAAGTGCAAGTGGGAAATGAAAGTTAATTTCAAACTTTGAAAGGCAATCATGTGAATGGGGAAGGGGGTTTGTTCTACACCACTCCAGAGCGGAGCATCAGAGGGCCAGTGAGAAAGAGCAGTCAGACAACTAAACAACTACCACCCCCTGCAATGGACCTGGTGTCCTTCCTCCTCGGTAGAGTGGGAGTGAGACAGAATCTCTGCATTGGGTGCAAGGTTGCCTCTGGCTGCCCTGGAATTCTCCTCCTTACCTCTAAAGTACTTCAAGTACTGAGAGCCTCATTTACCATCTCTTTTTTTAAAGTTCCTGCCTCAAATGATTATCCTTGAATTTTAGAGTCCAGTGTGTAATCTCTAAACATCTCTATAACCAAAATCCAGACAGTTCTCCACCTCTTACTTTCTTCTATTAATGCCTCCCCTAAATACCAGTTATATTTCCTTAAAAGCCCTTCCCCGCATTTCTAAAATTGTCAGGCCTGTAATTGCCTATAATGATGAGAATTAGAAAGGCACATTGCTGATTTTTTTTTTACATACTAGAAACTCAAATATCCCAACTTAAGGGCATGATTCATTCAATCTTTGAAAGAATGAAATTTAAGCTTTAGCAAAGGACTAAAGCTAGGAGGTTCTCGATTTAACTGAAAGAATCTATGAAATCCTATTTACATGGTAGCATAGAAAATGTATTTGTGCAGAAATCACCTTACACTGAGGAAAAGGCTTCTTAGAAAGAAATATGTCAATGCAATGTTTTTTTTTGTCATCTATGTGCCACACAAAAGATTCTATTTTTTCTTTCGAACTTTTATTTCTATGATCCCAGTGCTGTGAAGAGCCTCATTGATCTCAGTCACTATTTCTCTACCAATACTCTCCTGCTCTTGAACAGAACATGCAAGTATTTCATTCGTGTCTCTTGTGTTAGAGAATCTATAGATACTGGTAGACAGTTGACATATACTGAGCAAAGTTTTCGTTATAAAAGCAAAGAAATTTGTCAAGGGTTCGAAAAGAGTTTTTATCTCTGGTACCTCAACAGATGATGCAAAATGGTGCGTTCCACACAAATTCATTTCAAATGCAAATTCTTGCAAGCATCTCAGTGAACTAATAGTAATAACTATCTTTCTATCTATAAAATGTAAATATCTTAAACTGCTTGGTTTGCCTCTCATTCTGGAGAATGATGATGATGATGATGACAATGATAACAATAGCTGATATACTGAAAGCCTGTTCTCTGCTAAGGTCCATGCCAAGTGCAAGAATCTTAGATGTAGGTACCATTATAATCCCCCTTTGACAGAGAGAGAAACTGAGGCCTAGAAGTTAATTCAGTTGCTCACAGGCATAAAGCTAGTAAGTGGTAGGTCGGTCTTGATCTCCAGTTACATGAGTCCAGAGCCCACCTTCCTACCCACCAGTCTTTAATTCCCTCAGTATGGTACTTCTAGGACATAAAGTTGATATACCAGCACTGTATTTGTTAGCTGTCATTTTCAAAAGGAAAAAGCATAACAAAATTTTTTTGCAAATGTCATTTTAGTGATTGAAATAAAGTAAGCCACCTCAGCATATCTCAAAAAATGTTCCTTCATCTGTGAAGGATTTCCTGATTTCTTTTCTACTCCAATTTGCCTTTCCCTAATTTACCCTAACTCTTTGTTTGTGCCTGACACAGCTAATTAATCATATTTTGACTTATTTGAGAAATAAGACATCTCTACAAGTAACTCTCATGCAAGACAAAACAACTGTTTGAGCAGAAACCGAATGCTTTGTGGCATGTCAAGCCTTGTGCATTTTCAATATTCAACAAATACATACCGAAAACAAATTAAATCAGACAAGCACTTAGGTCACTGATTGGGGACCAGAGCGAGTTCCACTCTCTGCTCAGGATCTTGTAATTGAATTGCTGAGAGAAACCATAAGGATAAAATAGACCAATACTTTTATTTAAAATACGAGGTAACTAGAGAACAGAGAAGCCAAAAGAGTGGCCTCGGATCACACAGCTGGTCCTTGCAGACGAGATTCCTAGCCCAGCACCTCCTGGTTAGGCCAACGTCTGAGTCCATAGCCTGCTAATGGCATCCATACACCTTGTCGATTAACTTTCTTTTTTAAACATAAAGGCTACCCAGTGGGAATATGGATGCAAGAACTTCATATTTCTTGCAGTGACTCTGGAAGAGCAGGGAAGGAGAGAAATTTTATTTTTAAAAACCTACGCTGACAAGCATGCCCATCATCAAGATAGTGCCCGGGAAAGCAGGTGGTGCTGCAGGTGCCAAGGTGGGACAGCACGAGGTTGGCATCACAGGAGGTGCAGGAGAAGGGTCCTGTGCCCTGGCAGGTTCTGCAGGAGGAGTGACATTCTGCAGAGTGAAAAGAGACACGAAGAGAATCTATGAAGTCAAACTCCTTTCCAAAGCAGCAGTCTGAGAGGCATTAGTCAAAGCTCCAGTGGAGAGTGTTAGCTGGTCTGGTTTACTGTCCCACAGCATGCTTCCTGCCTTCTCTCTCTCTCTCTCTCTCTCTCTCTCGCTCTCTCTCTCTCTCTCTCTCCCTCTCGGTTCAAATCTTCTCCACTACTGCCCCAAAGACAGAGAAACTCGTGAGGCACCACCAGCTCCTGCGTCCAGCACTTACTTTTGCAAGCTCCTCTCTCTGCATAGAATCCAGAAGGGCAATCAGGAACACAGTGGTCCCCCAGCAGCAGGTACCGGGCATTCTGGCAGCTCAGGCAGATGCTCCCAGTGTTGTGGAGGTCGGCCACACAGTGCTGGCACAGAGGATGGCAGTCTGGAGGGGGCAGGGGAGCACACAGAAGGCATGGACAGCATGAGCACGACTGTCATTACCACACCCAAGGGCAGAAGGGATCACAATTACTCTTGCTGCAGCACGGAAAGCGGGAGAAGAGCCGGAAGGCTCAGGAAAAGTAGATGCTTGGGAACTGTACAGATTGTGTGTTTGAGGTTTTTAGCAAATGGCCTGGCCCAGCACAGCTATTCAGTTGTCATCCCTTTTCAACTGAATAACCTTCAAGTACTGAGGCAGCGTGTGATAGATCCTTGCTCAGAGTACAGAGAGAATTGTCAGACTAACAGGAATAGTATTGTCAGTACCATCAACATTTCCCCCTGGGGCGCTGCAAACTCTGGCCCCACATGCCCCCAATTCTCAGTGCTCCTGAGCTGGGCACAGTGCCCTCCACAAGCTGCCTTCTCAGGAATTTGGCCATCCGGAGTCTGTATACCCATCTCAGGTGTTGATATGGAGGGGCTGGGGTTAGTAGGAAACTGAGCTGAGTCTGTAGAAAACTTTAGTCTTCAATTGGAAAGTTATACGGAAGAGCTACAAGTTGAATAGTTATTTTAATTACCCAATACATAATTCCCAGAAGCCCTGCTGTACGAGCTGTGATTAAGGCTCTAAGACAAAGCATCTGGCACAACCAACATGGTCTCTCCTTCTTGTCTACATCATAGTCATCCTTTAATTAAAGAACCTGATCAGCTCCCGTTATTGGTGAACATAACCTCTGCCTCGTTCTAGGTGGAATCACCCTTCAAGTCCTGTTTACCATTCTCCAGCCCAAAGGCAGAAGAAAATCCACAAATCCTGAATTACCCACCAAAATGAAGAAGGAGTAAAGACCAAGGAAAAGGAAGTTTAGATTTCTAACCACAAGCTTTTCCATCTGTCCCTGAAGGATTTAAAGCACTGTCTTTCATTTATGCATGTGAGAGGGTTGTCTTTTTTTTTTTTTAATGTTTTTACATTGTAGTACTTGTTTTGCTTGTTGGTGGTGTTTGCTTATTTAATACATTCTGTCAAGGACAGAAAAAAAAAATAAAGCACTGTCTGCACTTGGTAATGCACTACTCAGGGACTTGATGTCTTGTTTGGCTCAGTCTTAGATGGAGACTGTGATCGCAAGCTATGTTTAGATTAAAAAAATCATTGTCGGTGATGGGGCTCCTGAGTGGCTCAGTCCATTGAGAATCCAACTCTTGATTTCAGCTCATGTCATGATCTCACAGTTTGTGAGATCGAGCACCATATCAGTCTCTGCCCTGACAGCATGAAGTGTGGTTGGGATTCTCTCTCTCTCTTTCTCTCTTTCTCCCTCTCCCATGCATGTACACACAACTCTCTCTCTCAAAATAAATAAACAAACATAAAAAAAATCCCCATCAATGACACAGATGGCCTGCCCCCTGAAATCGGTGTAGCAGGTCTTTTTCTCTCTGCCTTCAGTGATACACTTAATTGCTGACCAGCCGAGGTGGGATCCCCACAGAAGAAGCAGATCCCAGCTTTATACCTGCACCCACTCACTGCCACAAGAAGCCACTTGGGCACCTGCACAGCCGTTCCAGAAGTTGAGCCCAAAGTGTCCTCCCCCAAATGCTGACTCTTCTGGGCACACCAACTAATAGCCCTTGACCCTTCTCTGAACTTTAGGAGTCTCAAATTACAGGCAGCCTTTTCCCCATATTAGGAACAATTTTTGATCTCCTAAGAGCCAAATTATCCCTCATTATAGACCTTTGGTAAATTATAAAGGAAGCGGTGACTGTATTGAGGGAAATACGAGGCCACTTCCCCCTGATTCAGTGTATGGTTTACACACAATGTTCTCTTTTTCCTGTGCCCTCCTCACAGTGCCAGGAGCAAAAGGGAGGCGGGGGCCGGGGGGACTCAAAAAGTTTCAAAAGTTACTGGGGCAAATGGAGGGGACCATGTTTGATGCTTACCTGAGTGAGTGAGTGCCTGCTAGGATTGGAAACCCGAGAAACATTACTGATCCAGGGCTCCATTATTTGAGAAGTCACGGCCTCATCCTCTCTCACGCCAGCAGTTACTGAGAGCTCTGGGCTCAGGCATGCATCCACAACCACAAGCTCTGCAGGTGTTCAGTGGTCTGAAAACTAGTTGCATCTAACTGAGGCTTTCTCTGGTGTGCAATTACAAGAATGAAAAGGAATAATCACGAAGGATGCTTTGAAGAGAAAGTAAGAAGATCTCTGGAGTACTTTGTGGGTACAATAAATAAATATTTATGAATTTGTCTGATCTTGGGGATCTCTAGAAGCTGTTGGAATGAGTGTAATATGCATTAATTACTTCTCAAGGAAGCTAGAGTTAGGCTATGGATGCTCCTTCCCACTCTCCTGGCAGCTGCTCGTAACGCTCGTTCCTGGCCCCAGGCAGCACCGCGTCCTGCCCACCCTCCACCTCTTCCCAGATCTTCTTACCTTCTACTTCCTTCAGCCCATCAAGCACGAGCGCCTTCGAGTCCTTCCTGTCAGCCTCAAAACATCTTTCTTCACCCATTTTTATCTCATTTCTTCTCTTCTCAGAGGACAAAATGGCTAATCCTCCACCCACATCCTTGATCCAATTTTCAACATTATTTCAGCATTATTGCATCTTTAACTCACCTCTCCTTACTCTCCTTGACTTCAACCTTTGAACAGCCTCTGCATCACCTCCAAAGCTTGTCTCCAAAACCACACCACACTCTTTTGCCGTCCCTTCCCCACCCAACATCCCTGCCTCCCTAACTCCTTAGTTCCTGGGATCTGCTTCAGCCTCCATGAAAGTGCTGTGGTATTGCCTTGGAAAGGTCTCTGACCACCTCTTATGACCAAATCTAACAGCTTCCTTTCATATATAACCCACCAGAGATCTCTGTTAACACAGGACACTCCTGGTCACCCCTCCTCCTTGACCCCTTGTTCTGCTTTAGAATGCTTTATCCTAGCCCTCTTCATGGCCAGGCCCTTGTTCTCTGCCTCTGACTGCCTGATAGATGTAGGGATTCTTCCCCGCCCTCAACTTCTGCCATCCCCTAATCAAGTCTCATTCTCTAGGAGCACCTGGGTGGCTCAGTCAGTTAAGCATCCAACTTCGGCTCAGGTCATGATCTCACAGCTCATGAATTCGAGCCCCATGTCAGGCTTTGTGCTAAGAGCTGAGAGCCTGGAGTGTGCGTCAGATTCTATGTCTCCCCTTCTCTCTGCCTCTTTTCCACTCACATTCTGTCTCTTTCTCTCAAAAATAAATAAACATTGAAAAACATTTTTTAAAAAGTCTCATTCTCTGAAGGTCCGAAACTACACATAGCTGTTTGTATCATGTTTTGCTATATAGCTACTAGAAGCCAGTGGAAAGGACTCAAGAGTCTGAGACTCCAAAATCACTCAAGGCCTCTGCCTCTGTTTGTGGCTCCATATTAAGCCTTAAGAAGACATCAGATCAATTGCCAGATATATCACATTGCATTCTGAAGTGAGTACCCAGAGCAAGGAGAAATCAACAAATGACACCTGAAAATATTAATCAATCAAATGCAGGTTGTCCAAAGCATCACATTAATGCAAGGAAGGTTAAAGTTTTCCTTACACATGAGAAAGTAACTGCCCAAGTCTGGAAGTTGGACTCCCTCTTTTCATTAACAACCTGTATGCATTCCTTATTCATTCATCCATCATTTAAAAAGTCATACTGAACACCCAATCCTATGAATAGATTCGTTCCAACACAACAAACTAAGTGATCCCATGTCAATATATTCATGCTGACCTCCCTTCCCAACTCTCTCACTTACAAGCCCCTTCAGAAGACCACTTAAATATGCTCTGAAATCCTGCTCTAAAGTCAACCTCTAGGTTGAATGACTTTTAGTAAACCAACCAGAATAGAAAAATGAATTCCTAAAACCTGGGATATACTTCTGTCTTGAGAGGCTTGAAATCAAAATCTCTTTATAGGAGAGACTTCTTAGGGAGAGCTCAGTATGATTAATGATGTGCAGAGAAAGAAGCCAGAAACCAGGACAAAAAGGGCATGAGAATTAATACTTATGTTTTGACTTACAATCTGAAAAATGTAGTCCCTGAGAGCAGACTACAGAACTCAGGCGTGATAGGCTACAAAGGGTCAGTCCCACTGGGTACCACCTATAAGCAAGCTTCAGGCTCAAGTCTGGGAGCCACTGGATCTTCTGCCCAGAAGAGGAGCTGAGTGTAGCTCAGACAAGAACCTTGAGGGTTTATTTTTCTGAATACAATGTGAGCCACAGCAGAAAATATGAAAAACATTTTTACCAAGTATAAATAAACAAAAACCACCCTAAGTAGCCCTTCCAGAGTAACAACTACTAACACTGACATTTTTCTCTTAGTTCTTTTTCTATATTAATTTTACATACACAGCTCTTTACATAGATGAGATTATATTAAATGTTGTCATTTAATATCTTTTTAAAAATTCAGTACTATCAGCATTTCCACATGTCATTAGGAACTCTTTGTAAACATCATTTTAGGGACTGCATAATATCCCCAGCTTTAAATAAATAAACAGGAAATTTACCATTTCTCTTATATAAGTGACCCTGGAAAAACCAAGGGTTAAGGGCACTGACCCCTGCACATTCAAAAATCTATGTACAACTTTCAACTCCCCAAAAACTTAATTATTAATAGCCTACTATTGACTAGAAGCTTTAAATAGGTGACTATAATAACTTAGTCAATTAACAAATATTCTGCATGTTATATGAATTACATAATGTATTTTTACAATAAAGTAAGCTCGAGGGGTGCCTGGGTGGCTCAGTCGGTTGAGCGTCCAACTTCAGCTCAGGTCATGATCTCACAGTTCATGGGTTTGAGCTCTGCGTCAGGCTCTGCGCTAACAGCTAGCTCAGAGCCTGGAGCTGGTTTCCGATTCTGTGTCTCTCTCTCTGCCCGTCCCCTGATCATGCTCTGTTTCTCTATGTCTCTCAAAAAAGTAAATAAAAGTTAAAAAAAATTTTTAAATAAACAAACAAAAAACCCCAATAAAGTAAGCTTGAGAAAAGAAAATGTTAAGAAAATCATAGGAAATGGGGAACCAGGGTGACTCAGTTGATTAAGCATCTGCCTTCAGCTCCAGTCATGATCTCATGATTTGTGGGTTCGAGCCCTATGCTGGTTTCTCTATTGTCAGCATGGAGCCTCTGTTCCCCTCTCTCTGCCCCTCCCCCACTAGCTCTCTCTCAAAAAAGAAATAAAATTTAAAAATAAAGAAAATCATAAGAAAAATATATTTATGGTACTGTACTGTATTTATACAACAGCAACAAAAATCCACATACAAATAGACCCATAGGGTTTAAAACTATGTTGTTCAAGAGTCAACTGTACTTGAGGTTTACTTCCAATTTGTCCACTTTCATAATGAAGGCCCTGATAAGAACTCTGTGCATTTTAAATTAGTTCCCAAAAGACATTGTCAAGAATGCAATACATGTTATTACTACAGCTTATATGTATTGAGCTCTGAATATATATCAAGTACTTGTGGTATTATTATCCTCATTTTAAAGATGAGAAATGGAGACTCAGAGATCAAGTCACTCGCTCACACATGTCATCTTCACAATGACTGCAAAGCATGTACTTTTAACCACTACAGGCACGAAAAAAAAAAAGTAAAATTCTTAATAGGTATTACAAATTCCATTCCAGAAAGTTTGTCATTTTACATTTCCAAGAGCCACTCATGAGACTGTTCCATCATAACTCTGCCTGCACTAAGGAACTGAACAATACTAAAAGAATCTTGGTTAATTTGGTTGGTGAAAACTGCTGTTACATCATTGTTTTCATTTATATTTCTTATATTATAAGTGAGGCTAAGCATAAAAAAATCTTTCAAACAATAAAAATGTTTAAATGCCTACTGTAGGCATGGAGCTTTCAGTATGGTGAGGGGAAAAACAACCCTGGATATATAATTATAATTGAGTGTGAAATAATTTGAGATATCAACCAATGAGCTCTTTTCTCATTCACTGTAAGTAACTACCCCCATTGAACCAGGAAGCATGGACCATCATGTGCTCCCAGAGAAAGCTATCAGAATCCAACCTACAAAAATATCAAATTCACAAAGCCCAGGGAACAGATGAAAGACGGAAGAAAAAAAGAAAACTTGAATGTGTATTGGAGTTAACAGACCCAGGCCCTCCACCACCAATACAATTCCTGTACTTTCCACTTCTGTACCCCAATCCAGGAAAATGCTTCAATCTGGAGAGGAAGAACAGGCAGAGGCAGAAAGACCATTCACTTTACCCTTGCCTTTCACTCCCATGGAACAGTTTCGAGGCAGCCAAGGGTAATATTAAAGAATCCAACAGTAAAGTGGACTTGGGCTGTGCTTCTTGCCTTAAGGAAGGTTTTCTCCAATTGAGACATGAGTCAGATGGCAGTAGAGATGATGACACAGCAGGATGAGCAATGATAGAATGTATGGCAGACACTGAGATGTAGGACTGCCAGGAGACTGTTAAGAACATTTCATAAAATGCTAACAGGGTCAGGCCCAGGGTGCCGTAGAAATCTATAACAGGAGTCCCAACTCAGTTCAGGAGATGGGAAAGGGCCTCCTAGAGAAGGTGGAGCCATGAGCACTGGGTGAGGATTAGCTGTAAGAAATGATGGGCAGGGTGAGAGGGTTTGGAAAGGGCCCCAAGAAGAGGAAACACTTAGGCCAAAACCCAGCAGCCCAACAGAACAGGATGCCTTCAAGGAACTAAGAAAAGTTCAATATGGCTGGATCTTGAAGAACATACAAAAGAATCACTTAGGACCTGATTTTACCAGTTTTAGAATACCATGTAAGGTATGGAAATTATTTTATCCCAAAGGCAATCAGGAATGAGTGCGTGTGTGTGTGTGTGTGTGTGTGTGTGTGTGTGTGTGTGTGTGTATTCCTTACCAGTCTATTTACAGAGGTCTCTGTGTTTTTTATTACAGATTTAAATGAGAAATTGTTGTATGGAAGGTAACTCATGTTGAGAAAGACATGAGAACCATAGAAAAAAACCAACAGTTCAAGAAAGCTCGGACATGCAGCAACTCTCAATATGAACCTTGCTGGGGGGAGGGACCAGGGTACCTACTGTTCTTTCACCTTTTCCCCTCTATTACATCTTGAAGACTCTCTCTGTTAATAATATTCCACTGCTGAACTGTTTGCATGTGGCTTGTACTAGACTAGGCATATTAAGAGTTAAAGAATATATAATAATATATATAATAATAAATATAATATGGACAGATACCATATGTTTGCACTCAAAGGTCTAACAAGAGAAACCTAATGGAGGACTATGGGGAGGGGAAGGGGGTAAGAGAGTTGGGGAGAGAGAGGGATGCAAAACATGAGAGATTATTTAATACTGAAAACAAACCGAGGGTTGAAGGGGGGAGGGGGAGTGGGAAGGGAGGTGGTGGTAATGGAGGAGGGCACTTGTGGGGAAGAGCACTGGGTGTTATATGGAAACCAATTTGACAATAAACTATTAAAAATAAATAAATAAAATAAAAAATAGAACTAAATAAAAAAAAAAAGAAATGACATAAAGGGAATACTTCCATAAGAGCAATGAAAATCCAGGAAGACTGCTGTCAGTGGAATAGAAACTTCTGAGATATTTCAGAAAGATAGAAAGCAGAGTCATCTGCTAGATGGGAAAATGAGACCAGAGGAACTTATATCCCAAATATGAATAGGAGATAGGATTACTATGTAGGCTGGAAAATTTGGGATATGGTCACAGGTGACTAAACCAGAGCTGGGTCAAGATAAGTCAATCAGGTTCCCTCTCCTAGAAATTTGGAAGTCAGATTAAGGCATTTTAGTTCAACATGAGCAGATCTTTTGAATGCAAGCATAAGAGCTGTGGAATGGCCATCTCCCAACTCTTGTAGATGAAACCTGTTTGCAGAAAGAGAACAACACAGGATATGGCGAGGGAAACTCACTCCCTTAGGCTTTCTATTTGGTGGTGGTGGACTGAACCACCTGTCACTGGCTTCCTTGGGATGGCCCAATGGCCTATTATTCTCTTCCTGTTTTCTGAAGTTGTTTTCTGTTATTGGCATCAAATCCTAACTAATAAAGTGAGTGCCATGAGTCTTAAAAAAATATACTATAATAAGAGTACATGAAAGCTCTCTTGACCAGGAATGAAGAAGACCTTGCATTTCCCTTGAGAAGGAAGGCCAACATATCAGTAGTTTGTCTCTCAGGCATGCCCTGGGAAGACCTTTCTGCAAAATGTCAGTTTCTAAAAATTAAAATAAAGTAGAATTTGGCCAAATCAGTAGTACCTAGTGGGTAGTCCCTACCCATTTGTTGAATGAAAGAAAAAAATATTAGAGTCAAAATACTACCAGCATGTAGGGAATTTGGAAGCTCATAAAAAGGTCAACGTGGATTACATACCCTGGTTTTCAAAATCCACTTCAGGCCAAGAGGAAAAGGGCGCCACTTGGCTGTGTGTGTGACAATTTACAACTGCCTTGTCAGAAGAATTTGAGATAATGAAAAGAGAAATGTCCCCACAGCCAGCCAAATGTATTAATTATGCACTCTAAACATAATTAAGAGGTGGTGTGAGCCTCTTCTCCAGGCACTGCAGCAGATGACCGTGTGTCCCAGGAAACTACTCTGACACCCGTCACTTCATGTGTAGGAAAATCTATAGGCACATTTTCTAAGAATTAAGCTGATTTGGAGGCAACTCTTGCATTCTTCCTGGTAGGTGGTGACCATCTGACAAATCCTAATTCAGACCCTTGCTGGACCCACACTGTAGGAAGACAACTACTGTCGGAAATTGTGTCCTCAAAATGGCAGCCGTATTCTCAGAGAGGCCAACAAACCACAGGGTGAGTTCCCCCATAATCCTCCTCACCCCATCTTCCCTGCCCATTCTCCTCCCTGCAGGTGACATTTGGAACACTTTCACAGGATTCACTAGAGGAAGTTTACACTGTCACAGCTTAATTTGAACCAGAGCTGCAGTTACTATAATAGGGGAATATAGTTTCCAACCCACCAATCTAGCAGCCTCTGCAAGGATTAACATCCCATCCTAAAAGCCCCATCTGTGAGGTAAGGCATTTGCATCTGACCTTGCTGTCTGTAATCAAAAAAGGAGGCTAACCTCAAATATGTCTAAATGGTGTGTGTATCCATTAATTGCTTAAAAGCAGCGCCTACTCCGGAGGCAGTCTCTCTGGGTACTAGCAGTGCTACTCAGTAAGTAAATCCTTATTTGTCACGATTTCAATTACAGTGAAGAGTCTTTAAATATAAGACTCATTAAGGGTGACAAAGAAAGTAGAGACCCAGGATACATTATGTGTGGCTTGTTTCAGATTACTGATATAGAATAAGCATGTGGTAGAGGGGAGGGCAGATGGAAATCCAGTTGTTTGTATGTGTGCCTGCTTGCTAACGAACCCAATGAATGAGCACTTTAAACAAACAAATTAATGAACACATTGTAAGGGAGACTGGAAAGGGAGTATTAGCTTGGGCTGAAATAAATACGTTTCTTGTTTTTAAGCAAGCAGAGGGTTCCATTTGTTCCCTAAATATGCACAGCATGCAGACATGCTAAAAATTTAAATAGATAAAAAATAATATTTTGATTCAGTAGCTGCAATATCCTCTAATATGTCACCCTGCAGCTGGGAGGAAATTACATGTGGTCATCACTGTGTGATGCTTTCTTCAAATCACAAAGGCTCTGCTTCGAGGATCAGTGAGGATTACCCACAATAATGATGGATGGAAGCACACAGCGGTGAAATGACTTATTTCATGTCTTTGGAGCAAAGTAAAAAAAGCTTGAAGATATTAAAGTAAATGTGAACTGTTGAAGCAATGGCTTTGGATGTTGGTTTTATGGGGCAGTGACTCCTTAGCTGATAAATAATGACCTATAAAGACAAATTTAGACACACAGAGAGTTTTTAATAATGTCCTGTCAGTCGATTAGGTTCTTAATGCAACCACATTAAATGCTTTTGGAAGCGGTTAAAATAATCAGCACTTGTGGCTCTTCCTCATCAGATGAAAAAGAAATGATTTCTTGCCAGAACTTGGGGCCCTAGAAGTGCATATAGAATTTGAATTCTGATGCCACCTTTAAAATTGACGAAGTACTACTTGTGAGATAGTACAGAAGAAATCCACAAAATAACATACAGATGATGGAAGGAAAAAAACACCCTCTCTTTCCCCACTGTTTCCCTGTCCTAGCCCTCCCATGAGTGAGCTCTTACAAACCCCAGGTTCTTTTTGTAGCAGCAAGAGGCAGTACCAGATGGACGAGCACCGCTCTCTGCTCCGCTCTGGTGCCAGTTCTTGCTGCCAACAAGAGGTCATGGGCACAACTCCCCTGTGGATGATGATGCCTCCTACCTAGTCTTCCAAAAGCTCATGCTTTGCTCTTGGTTTACCTCCCCAACAGAAAAATGTTCACTTCAATGAAGATTTATGGCATGTGGGTTCGGTGTGAGGCACTGTGGAAGTTACCTCAGGAGACATCGCGTTGAGTCAGACACTGCATCTTCCCTCGAGGTGTTCACATCAGGGTCTACTTTAGGAAAGCCACACCTGAAACAGGTGTTTAAGGAGGACCAGAGAATATTTTATTCAAGAATAAGAGGGACTTGAACTTGGCGAGATGTGGCAGTGATCGGAATGTGGAATCGGGCAGGGGGATCAGGGTAACTCAGTTTTTGAATGGATGGACAGGAAATTCAGCAGATGGAAGAAATGGACCTGGCAGATTAAGAGAAATGAAGATGGGTAGTTTCCTTTGGAGGTTTTGAGTATGGCGCTCCTATGGAGTAGATATCCAAGAGGTAGACATGTAAAAATGAGGGCCTGGAAATGGCCATCATGTGTGCGCTTGACATGGGCTCCGAGGAGAAAACAAGAACCAGGACTGGATTGAGGCCAGGAGAGATGCTGTGGTCCCGGAGGAAAGGGGGTGGGGGTGGGGTGGGGGGAGTGAAGGAGAGGCAGGACACAAGTAACAAGAAGAGGAAACGCCTGACTGGAAACACCAGCTCACAACGGGGATATACAGACAGGCTCCAGGTCACAGATGGAGAAGCCAGGGTAATGGGGACTCCTTTCTCGGACAAAGTAAGGAAAAAGAAGTATCTCAAAGAAGATGCAAAGACACTTGAGGAGAAAAGGTGAGGAAGTTTTTTATTGTTGTTTTTATCAGATTATGTTATTCTTCTGACTGAGAAAGAAAGCAGAGATGTAAACTGATCTGAGTGAGATTGGAGTTGAGGGAAAGTGGGGATGGTGTGCAAGGAAACGCCATGGTGGGCAGGATGACAAAACACCAGAGGGAGCTCTAAATAGTACGGCTGCCAAGAAGCAGAGAAGGTCTTGCTGGAACTAGATCAGGGGATAGAGGCCGGTGACATGTGCTCAGCTGTTTGCCCTCTGATGTGGCACCGCTTCGATGCCCAGCTCTATTACTTCCTGGCTGTGAAACACTGACTAAATTGGTTAATGTCGCTAATCTCAGTCTCCTGAGCTATAAAATGGAGATGCAACTAATCACAGGACAGACTTCCAAGGGTTGCAGTCAGGATTTAATGAGATAATACACCAGAGGAGCTGGCACATAGTAAATGCCCAATAAACATTGGCCACTATTAAATTTTTTTTAATGTTCATTTAGTTTTTGAAAGAGAGAGAGAGAAACAGAGTGACAGAGCATAAGCGGGGAAGGACAGAGAGAGAGAGAGAGAGAGAGAGAGAGAGAGAAGGAAGACAATCGGAAGCAGACTCCAGGTTCTGAGCTGCCAGCACAGAGCCTGACATAGGGCTCAAACTCACAGATGGTGAGATCATGCCCTGAGCCAAAGTCAGACGCTCAACCAGCTGAGCCACCCAAGCGCCCCACTTAAAAATTTTAAATCTATTTTCATTTGAGAGAGAGAGAGAGACAGAGTGTGGGGGGAGGAGCAGAGAGAGAGAGAGAGACACGGGATCCAAAGCAGGCTACAGGTTCTGTGCTATCAGCACAGAGCCCAATGTAGAGCTTGAACTCATGGACCGTGAGATTCTGACCTGAACCAAAGTTGGCACTCAACTGACTGAGGCACCCAGGCACCTCTGTTGGCCACTATTCTTTATCCACAGTAGGCCCAGTCAGAACTGACACTGGTACTGATGGTCACGCTTATATCTAAATGACTACTTGCCTATAGCATGTAAACCACAGAGATTTACATGTGTGTAAGAACATGGTTAAATGCAGCCTTAGCAATATTGCTATCTTTAGAACTGAGAGGATGCCCTGTGGGTCTAAATTCAGTTATGTTCTTTAAGCAAGACTGTGGCCTGTAGTTCTTATGAAGACAACAGCAATCCTGACTTCATCGGAAACCCTGCCAAGTTGAAAGCTTTTAAGTGAGGTCTTTCTGTAATTACTAATGCCAGGTATGATATTGTTTAGTAAAAGTCACATGGAGGAGAATATACAAGTTCTTCTTTTTTTTAATTTAGGAAGGCCCCAATATAAGTGGAGGTCATAGTCATTTTTTTCTGGAAGGAAAAGTAAAGAAGAGAAACACCTTGAAATATCCAATCATCCTTCAACAGACAACGTGGTCTCTTAAATAAAACACAAATTGGGAGAACAAGGGAGAGACATTCACTGAAAGTTCTGGAGAGAGACTGAATATGCAATTCGTAGTTCAAGCAATAGGAGATAGGGTGACAAGATGAGGAATAAGAAAAGAAAGTGAATTGCCAAAGAAGATAAGGAAAATAAAGTAGCAAGTGTTTAAAGAAAAAAAAGAGATACTAGAAAATTGAAAAAATATAGAGATAGAAGAATTGGACCAGATGGAATGAAGTAGGAGGTGAATAAGAAAGCGATAAGAAGCAAAAAAAAAAAAAAAAAAAAAGGGTCACACTAAGAAGAAAGACCCTTGACATAATTGCCATCAAAGCATTAGAAGGGGATTATTGTAATCATTAGGATGCCTGATTCGAGTCATGTATTTACACAGCATTTGTTGATCACCATCTATATGCCAGTCTGTCACTGCACTGAGAATTCCTACAGAATAAAAATTCCCACCTCTACAGCAGGGTTTCTTGTGGGATCAGATGAAAAGATAAATGAGAAAGTGTTTTGAAAAATATAAAACTCCACAAATACACCAGTATTACTATTAACAATAACTTGAGAAACAGACCTAGTCCAAGCTGAACCCTCGCATCTTACACTTAACCTCCGATGGGCCAGATGGTAAACCCACCGCCTTCCCGCTCGTTACTGTCCAGCTCCGTGACAGGAAATGGCCACACAAATTAAGTAAAACAAACATAACGGAATGCCAGTTAGCCATTAGAAATTACAATAATGTGAATTCTTCCAATATTTGCCAACACATACATAAAAGTGATATTTAAGAGAAATGAACAAAGAAATACATAGGTGCTGACTACAGCTATAAAAGTGCAATGTAGCCATTGAAAAAGATTAAAGTAAGGGGTGACTGGTTGGCTCAGTCAGCTCAGGTCACGTGAGATTGAGCCCCACACTGGAATTTCTGCTGTCAGCACAGAGCTGGCCTCAGATCCTCTGTCCCCATTCTCTCTCTCTGCCCCTCCCTGCTTATACTAATGTATGCTCTCTCTCTCTCTCAAAAATAAACAAACACTTAAAGTAAATGCAGAATGCAAGTGGCTCATTTGTTGAGCATCCAACCTTGACTCGGGTCATGATCTCACGTACATGCTTCACATCGGGCTTGCTGCTGTCAGCTGTCAGCTCAGAGCCTACTTCAGATCCTCTGTGTTCCTCCCTCTGCCCCTCCCCCACTCGTGCTCTCCCCAAAATAAATAAATATTTTAAAAATAACGTAAATGCAGGATGATATAAATTATTAAATTTTAGTGTGCATTAATGTTTTTCTTTAAAGTGTACGTATTTATAAGAATATATACAATAAGAGTACATGGCAGTCTAAAATGGCTTCATTAGCATTTGAAACAGACAAGCAAGTTCTTGCAGCATTTCCCAACAATGCTCTGTAAGGCATCCTGTTAAGGCAGTCCCTTTTAAACCACTTTTTAATCCACTAATCAAAAAATTGTTCTTGAGTCCCTATTGTCATCAACTTTATTTAGCATTGTAGAGTACAACAAAATGGTTAAGCATGTAGATTTTGGAATCACACTAAGTCCAAATCTTGGCCCTGTCTTCCTACTTTTGTCATTCTGAGCAAATTACTTACCTTTCAGTTTCTTCAAATGTAATATTAGTATCTACTTTGGAGGATCATTGTTACTATTAAATGGCAAAATGCATTCAAAGCAATTAGCACAATGCATGTCACACAAGAAGCCCTCAGAACAGTCTCCTATTATTAGATACCATGAAAAGATCACTCACGGGGAATGTGAACTAGTCAATGCCAAGTACTAGGTGATTGGAAGAAACAATCAGCACACCAGGAATTATAACGTGTGTGATGCCAAGTGGAAGCTGGTCCTAGAAAGGAGGGAATCTGAGCCAGGCCATGGGGAATAGATGGGTTGGATTTTGATGATCAAACTAAGGTAGTTACTGCTCCATGTTTGTAGTGTGTGCCTTTTACCTTCCTTTCAGCTTGTAGCAGCAGGAGCAGCCACAGCAAGATGGAGGGCAGTGCCAATGCACCTGCCCCACGTGCAAAAGCTGGCATCAAACAAGAACCAGCTCTCACCTCTGGCTTCAAGCCCTGTGTGTGGAGGCAGAGAGCCAGTGCACTGGCTCACTCGTGGCTTCTTCCCAGCTCCTTAATTATGTTCAACTTGAACTCAGGTTTTCATTGCTTGATGTTGGAGTTGTATCAGATTATTCCAAGACAAGCATTTGTTCCTCTTTTAATTTGTGCATTTTAACTTTTTCACCATTTTTAGGGCCCCATCTTTCAGAAATGATTTGGAAGAAAGATGTTAACAGCAGGTTTTCTAATCAGTCCACAAATGATTTCACTCCAGTTCAGAGAGCAAATACTTGTCAGACCCAACACTCGAAGATGATTACTGACTGCTCTTCGGTGTTCTTCGAAAGCAAGACAGTGGCAAGCCTGAGCTTCCTTGGTGAGCCTCTGCTTGCCCAGAGGACAGAAGGAAGAAGGAAGGAAGGGCGGAAGGAAGGGAAGAAGGAAGGAAGGAAAGGAAATCCATAATCTCAGTATTGGTTCATTATTTCACTATACCTTTAGGGAGTGCCAATAAATTGTCAAATATATTAAAATCATTACAGGGCTTCCCAAAGACTGTTCTGCAAAACACTCATTAGCTCTGAGAGGCTATAACAAATAAAGGGGAGGGGTCTGCAATGAAATGCATGAGAAATGATGTTCAGTGTCCTTCATCTTAGAGATTCACAAAGTACATCTGCTTGTTTAAAGTTCTAAGTAATGCTGCAATAAAGAAAGGTGCTTAATTTTATTGAACCGAGAGTTCCCAAATGTATTTAGACAGAAGTCTTTTTTTGCATATGATACCTATTAACCATTGCTTAAAACTTGAGTCCCATGGAATACAATATGAAAATGTTCAGAATAATATTTTACTGACACTTGTCTTCTTTTCTTACATTCTGGCATAGGTTGATAGAGGAAACAAGCGAGCATTAAAAATAAAAAAAGTACAAACAAAATTTAATCCCCCAGAATTGTACAACCCTAACAAATCGGCTGTTTACAATTTTTCAGGTTCCCCCTCTACAGATTATTCTCAGTGTTCTCGCCTCTCCTGTGTAAGAACTCAAAAGTACAGCCATCCTGTCAGGCATCTCACAAAACCCATGGCACTTTTTACTGCTTCTGCCCCTGGATATTTTCCATTCATGTTTTCTTTTTAATTTTCACCATCTTCTATGAACAGGGGAAAAGGTTTTAGCTAAGAAGGACAAATGGAGAAGGCACCTCAGGCTTTGGAATTTGAGGAGAATGTTGTTTAGATGTGCATAAAATGTAAACAACAACAACAAAAGTCTATTATGAAAAAGCCTGTTTCCATAGCACTGAACCAGGCCTGCTGCAATTTGTCCACTCTTGCCTCTCACCTCAGTTCATTTATCTTTGTTGAAAACCTTCAGCCCTGGCCTAAATCTCACAAACCATATATTTGCTTAGATAAGCTTGGAGAGAAAAAAACCCCCACACATATGACATCTCCATATGTGATAACACATTGAGGTTTTTGGACCTGCTCCCAGGATGGGTTTATTCTTGTCTGTGTGATAGATTAGATGTAATTTTCTTTATTAAACAGCTAAGTCCAATTAAGAGGTCTCTGATGATGATCTTAGGTACAGTTCAGATAGAGAATAAATCCTGTGAGTAAAGCCTACCACCCTGCCAAGCTCACCCATGATAGAGGGAACACAGAGGCTTCTTCTCTAGGGGCTAGAATTTCCCAAGGACGATGAACATGCATTTCACTGATGGCACTGCATGGGGAGGATTATGTGCTGCTTTGTCTATCATCACAGGGCTCTTCCTAACACCTTCCTGACTTTAGATAAAAGTCATTGAAGTGTTCCCGAGGTAAACTATGACCTGACTAAAGCCACACTTGAGTTGAAAAAAATGTTCTAGGAATTTAGGTTCAGGGTAAAATAAAAATAGCAGATGAGCTCCTAGTGGCTATAGGAAGAAACCAGTGTTCATTTAAATCTTCAACCTCTTCATGGACAGCTACTCCTAGATGTCCAATGATCACCTCAAATTCAATTTGTCCATTTCAAACACACTGTTTTCCATTTCTGGCCCTTAGTAAATGGTACTCCAACTCCTCAAATGTATTTGCCCAGAAACCTTGAAAATCATCCCCCAAATTCCCTCTCCCTTAATCTCCAGGGCTGAGACATGGCTGATTTCTGCTGCTTCTATTAGGTTGAACCATATGAACTTGCCACTATTTGATCATTCGTGCACATAAAACAGTAATCTCACACAGGTTGACCTAATATATAATTAATTCTCCCTTTTCTTCATCCCCTCAGCAATTTTCTCATTAAAGGGTTTTCTCTCTGATCTGACTTCTTACAACTACCTCTTAAGTTCCTTCTGCCCCAGTCTTGTGTTCTACACTGTCTTCAGTGAATCTTTCTCTTCACAGAAATGCAACCATGACCTACCTCTTCCAAAAAACCTCCAGGAGACCCCCACAGCCTTGATGATAAAGTATATTCTCCTTAAACATAACATACAAGGCCTTCCTGACTGGCACTGTTTCCTTCTGTGTCAGGTACCTTGACTCCCACACTCAGGGCTGACATTCTGCATAATTCTTTGTTGGTGCCAGAACAGATCATAGTCATTGGCTCATTTTCTGGAATGTTCTCCCCTCCAAAATCTCCAAACCCTTCCAGTTCTTATTCATCTTTCAAAATCATCATAGTTATGATGTGCTCTGGAAAGCCTTCACTACCCACCCTCCCCCAAACCAGTGAGGATTAGAGGCTTGTCTCCTGCCCACAGCAACATCATATTCAAATATATGCCCTTCACCCACTATGTTGTACTTTTCCTGAATACAAGCACTATATCTTATTCATGTGGCCATCTCCAGGGCTCAGCACAGTGCCCGGCATGGAGTTGAGTTTAAGGAAATGTCTAATGAAGCTATAAATGAAGGATTTCATTATAGTGCTACAGAGGGAAGTGTGAGGAGTTTCGAAGGGCATATATTTATTGAAAAAGTAAACTTTGGGGTCAGTGCACTCCTTTAAAAGATCAACAATTGAAATTACTGGTCAAATTTTTCTGTAACAAATACTGACACAGCAGTGTCTATTCAACAAAGGATTTCTAAGCACCACACAATGGTTAATTTACTGAAAAACCTTTACTAACTATACCCAATTCCTAGGACAGACGAGGTTTGTCCCATCCAGCATATTTTAGCAGGAAGTGTTCTTCTAGGGGTGAGAATTTCCAGAGTCATTTAACCTAGTCCCATGATTCTTTATTCTAACGGTTCCCTATTAACCTTAAAAAATTAATGCGACTCCTAATCACCTAATTTACTATCAAAGAGGGCTCTAGACATTGGAGAGACCAGAGCTCATTAAAAATTAAAAATTTCCAATTTCTTCATATAAACATTTATGCCCCAGCATAAAATTTTTAGTGTCCACATAGAGAATAGGTTGGAAATAGAAAAACCATCACGAAGGTCCACCTTCCTAACTCCTCTCTCTGACTATAATCTCTCCTTGCTCTAGTTCATCTTCCACAGCTTGTAGGTGTCCTGCCCGTAGAACACCCTTAGTCAAGGCACAGTCTTCTCCCAAACTCTCGTGACTCCATGACCCACAAGACTCAGTTCAAACTTTCTGGCCTAGAACTCTGGGTTCCCGAGACCTTGGTTCCAACTTAAATTTTCCAAGTATTTCATGTAATATGCCTTGATACAAACTATGCTCTTCAGTCAGGTGGGACCACTCAGTGGCCATGAATGGCCCACATAGTCTACCCACTGACCGTCTCCTGGGAAGCCATATCCAGAAATCCTGCCTACCTTCCCTCTGTCTAACTGAATCCTAGTTATTATTCAGGAAAAATTTTAGGTTCTACCTTCTCTACAATGTTTTTTATATCTTTTATGCCTCTAAACTCCTACAACCCATATTGCCTGTTGGTGCTATTATCCATAAGATGCTTTGTACTATTTGTCAACTGCCAGTTGTGTTTTGGTTCATCTCCTTAAGTAGCATGCAAGATCTCTGTGTCCCCTCAAATGGCAACTAAGCACCTTATAGGTTCTATGTAAATACTTACTAATGTACTGAAACCATGAGAATCTCTTAGTTCCCATAGTAGCTGCTCCTTTGTATCCTAAAGCTGAACTCAAGCTCACAAACTATACTAAGAGTCAGCTCCTGGATCTCCAGATTCCTCCTCAAGGGTAGGCACTTATGCTTCTTATCTGCCCACTTCCCAAGTCAGCCATGCCTACAGCTGGCAGTACTGGCAAGAGGCTCACCCTCTGCAGCTATGGGGTATCTCATGCGTCTCAAGCCTGGGCTCTCTGAGCTTCCACTTTTTGTTGCCCCTAAAATGTTTGCAGTCTTTATAATTGAGTTTTGCCCTAGAATCCCAGCATTTTTGGCTGTCCTGCTCTTGACAGTCTTCCTAGGGTATAAACTATGGAACCCAATGTCTAGCCATCAGCTAAGGTCTTGTGCAAAAAGGAATAGATCACCCAGAACCATGGCACTACCAGCCACCCTTGGAGGGCTGTCATTGACTTTCTGTGCCCCCACCCCCCAAAATGGACAACTGAGGCATTAATGCTGTCCCAGACTGAATATGTTTGCTGTATACTATGATCTAGATAATTGACCACACCTCATACTGCTGCCCAAAGTCAAGTCCTACAGACAGATTAACCTCTGCAGCATGCATCCGACCAAATCTTAACCTTTTCACCTTTCCCAGTGGCATCTCAGAATGCCTCCCAATTAAGCCTGTTGGAGCTGTTACCAAAGCTGTTGCAGGCAAATCTCTTCAAGTTTCTTGTACAATTTGGAGAAATGGGTCAAGAAATATATAATAACCCTCTAGTCTGTACCTTCCTCTCTCTAGACTGTAAGCTCTTTGAGGGCATGGTCATTGTCTCATTCACCTTTCTTTTTTTTCTTTCTTTTCTGTGCTCTGAGCATCTGGCCATGAGTAGACACTCAAAGATATTTGTTGTATGAATGGATGGGTGAACCCTAAACATGGAATGGCTTCTTTATCATTACCCAAATTCCAGCCTACTTTCCTCATATAGACATTTTTTGAAATCTGAGTTCTAAAATGAGGAGGGAAAAAAAGCTCATCTCCTGAGACAACTGATTTACTTTCACGTTAATCTCCCTAAATGTTTGTGCCTAGGGCTGATGGCAAAGCTTCTCCACAGCAAGAGGCAGAAGATAACGTAGACAAGAGGGAGAGTCTTCGAGTGACTGAAGAAATGTGTTGCTATTTTAAGCTGAAGTGCACCATATAAGGTACTATTATCATCACTTCAATCTTCATTATCATAAGGTTCCAAGTTCTTACAGGAGTTTCATGAGTGTTATTAGAAGATTCCATTTGAATCTACAAATATTTACTAAATGTCTGTTAAGAAGCAGTGAAGTAAGTTCCCAGACATGAGATAAATGCCTCCCCCCAAAAAGAGCTCTTCATCTGATAACAAAGGACAAATATGGAGAGACCTTTTTTTTTTTTTTTTTTTTTAAGTAGTCTCCATGCTCAGCATGGAGCCCAATGCAGGGCTTGAACCTGAGATCAAGTGAGGGAATACTTAACCTACTGAGCCACCCAGGCTCCCCCAAATACAAGATAGCCTTCTTTAGCCTGGTATAAAGAAGCCCCATCTTTGGCGCACGATTTCCAGGACTCTGAAGGAGCTCTCACTTACCAGTGCAGTACCCAACCAGGTTGAGGAATTGCTCATCTTTACAGTTGGTCCTGCAGCTCCCATCAGCAAGAGTGATATGAGGATGACAGGAGATGCAGTCGGAGTCCAATGGGCCATGGCACTGCCTACAGGTGGGGTGGCATTCTGGGGACAGAAATGAGAGGCGAATTGGAGTGAGCCACTCACCATGTGAGCATTACTGCACTCCACAAATTACAGCAAGAGCAGACTTCAAACACTAATCATCTTTTGAAGATTCCTGAGCAAGCAAGGCATACTGTTAGACCCGACCAAAAGATGGCCTTTTTTTTTTAGGTTTTATTTTTGAGAGAGAGACTGCAAGTAGGAGAAGGGCAGAGAGAGAGAGGGAGACACAGAATCGGAAGGAGGCTCCAGCTGTCAGCACAGAGCCCGATGTGGGGCTCGAACTCATGAGCTGTGAGATCATGACCTGAGCTGAAGTCAGACACTTAACCGACTGAGCCACCCAGGAGCCCCAAAAGATGACATTTCTGCTGTCAGTAAAAATACTGTCCATGGACAGAACATGGAATCTAGAACCATCAAAATTGGAGTAATTGGCTGCATATTTCAGAAGCCCCAGCAGGACCATCCCAATCTATGGAAGTAAGGAAGTCCATTCAGATCAAGGTCACAAAGCAGAAAGCTGAGTGAATGGTAAGATGCTCTCCCTCTCATTAAAATACCTTGCATGATTCAAAGAGCTAGACAGGGAGAAGAGGGTGGTATTTTGCTTCTCAGAAATTCCTGGCAGGCAAAGGGGAGCCGTACACAGCAAGGGACAGCAATACTTCTCACTAGAGTCAGATGCCAGCCTCGCTCTCCCTTCAGGCCACCATTTGGATGTCTCCCATTAGTAGCAATGCTTAATTAAAATACAAAAAAACCAGAAAGTCCTCTTCCTGGAGGTTATTGTGAGCCAGGTTTGAAGTTCAATTCCTTAGACAAAACCATGTCAAAACTATGTTTTCTCCCTGAGAAAGCATCAAATTACTCATGGGGACTGCCCTGGAAACAAGTAAGTCACAGAAAGGGTAGGCGGTAAAGATAAGGATGAGCAGGAGTAAAAGCGGTCGTGTTGATGCTGCCAAGGCAGGCAGCAGGGGATTTAAGGATTTCTCTGCCAAGGACGAGGAGGTCTAAGCGTGTCTGATTCCAAGAGGAGGGGAGGTGAGGACCGGAGCTGGGCAGCGCTTTCAGGAACCGATGACAAAGAATTCCTTTCTGGCACAGCCTTGGTGGAACGCAGAGGCACAGATTTTGAGTATAGTCAACCACCTCTCACATCTGGCGAGAGGCCAAGGGAAGGCAAGGCGTTATATATAAAACAAACAAACAAATAAGTAAGGCAAGCAAGTAAGAAAGTGAGCTGCTGATCAGAAGGCCAGCGTGAGCTATCATCCCTCCTACATTCCTGAGGCTTTTAACTTGGAAAACGCCTGTTCTAAAGATACTCGCGTCCTCAGGATGACTTCTACCTCCCATTCTTCCTCCCTACCAGATTTCCAGTGACCTGGGTGCCCTGCCAACTTGGGGCACTGTCCATCTGCTGGCTGCAGGTGGGCAGAGGCATAGACAGAAAAGAGTTAGAGCTACTCAGTTTTGACCCCCCAACAATTTCACACACAGGACAGCCAGAGGGACCAGGGTGAGGGCACATGAGGACAGACAACAACTTTCAAGGACAACCCTAATGACAAAGAAAAGAGGAACATTCCCACTGAGGCTGATAGCATATTTAAAGTAGAGCAAACCTATCAAGGAAGGGCCTAGAGAGATTAGAAAGGTACTTGGAAAAAGAAAATTCCAGAATGAATATATAATACTGATCTTCAGTCTAGATTTGCATTTACATTGGATTTCCTCTTTGGAGTTTGAGGCTAGATGAAACTAACAAGTATTAATTTGATTTAAAAATATTTTGTGCACTGGGGTGCTTGGGTGCTCAGTCAACTAAACATCTGACTCTTGTTTTTGGCTCAGGTCATGATCTCACAGCTGTGAGATCAAGCCCCATGTCAGGCTCTGGGCTACAGTGTAGAGTCTGCTTGGGATTCTCTCTCTCTCCCCTTCTCTACCTGCCCCTCCCTCTCTCATGAGCCCATGCTCACTCATTCTCTCTCTCTCTCAAAATAAATAAACATTTAAAAATATTTTGTACACATATTATATGTTTTCTGACTCCAGAAAGACATAGCATACAATTTCACAACAAGCATATAAGCAAGCCTCAACAGTCTATTTTTCGAAATAAAATAGTAATCACGATAGAATGTGTTCTGTCCTATCTTTTCTTCTGGAGATTTAAGAAAACACAGTGCTACAATAAGGTGCTTAAATTTTAGTATTTTGTCAATTCCAATAAAACCCCGAACTAATCTCAACCAGTAATTTCTAGAATCTCTGTCACTGAAATATAAAGGTGTTATTAAAAACATATTGGACCAACACATCAAAGAAGAAAATAAATATCTTGCTTTCTTTTTTGCTCTCTTAGGCTATAGCCAGGGGAGGTGGGGCTGAGAACTCTAGAGAGAGTTAAAGCCAAATGCCTGGTCCCACACAGCTGCATTAGAACCTGGCCACAGTAGCTTATCTCCATGATGAACACCATCAAATCTACCCCTCTCTGTATGCGTAGGGCAAAGCTGACTCCAATTTTTCACTCCATCTATACTTCTCTGTTGAAAGAACAGAACTTCACTTGTTCCCCTCACTCTATGCCTTTACTCCTAATAAGTTCAAGACAAGGATGTACAGCCTAAACCTAGTGCCCTGGTATGACAACGGTTTCAATGACATGGTCTGGCTGCAATACAGAGACAAAACAATGGCACAGGGAACATGCTCCTGCATGGGTACATACTCACCTGCACAACCACTTTCCTGGCTAAAATATCCGTCTGGGCACTGGGAGAGACACTGTCCATCCAGTAGCACTTGGGAAGGCCAGCAGGTTGTGCAGTTAAGTGGGCTCTTCCCTGCACACCTGAAACAGGATTGGTGGCAAGCTGGAAAAGAGATAAAGCAGAGGAGGCAATCAAGAAAGCTGCCGTGTGACAAATGTGGTAGCTCTGTCTTTCCTGTGAACATTCCTGGATTGGAATAAGTTCTGCATATTAGTTTTTTCCCAAGGACAGGGTACACATCTCACATTCTTCTTTCTAAAGGCCATATCCTGCAAAGCAAGCATCTGGGACCCAGATTAAGTAAGGCACAAATGCCACAGAACAGAAATAACCATTTGCAGAGTCATACATTTCTTTTTTTCTCAAGTTCCATTCTCAGAGAATGTCAAATAAAGACCAGGAAGCCATAAAACAGGTCTCCTTCCCTCAGGAGAGTTCTTCCTCCATCATTAAGCAATGGGCTGTTTATCAGGCTGCTCAAATTATGGAGAACAGGGATGGAAGCTTTACTTACCCATTCACAAAAATTTATGTGGTGCCAACTTTGATGGAGACTGAACATACACAGGTGAGAACTGTCTAACATTTGAGCTGCCCAAACAAGCTACGTTGATAGACACACAAGCAAGGAACTGGGATGCAGTTAATGGGAGGCAAAGTATAGTAGAGTAAGAGCAAGACGTTGCAATTCTATGTGACCGTGACTAATTTATATAACTTCTCCAGGCTCCTACTTCCTCATATATAAAATGAGAATATAAACTGTACATACTGCATGGGGTGTTGTGGACATCAATTGGGTTTGATGAATGTAAAGTTATTAGGATAGTGCTAAGTATACAGTAAGGACTTAATGTATCTTAGCTGTAATTATTATCATTGAGTGCTATGTTACAAGTATACATAGGTATAAAAAGAAATGGAGGAGCAAAGAAGAAAGAAGACATCTCTGCTTGCCTACATCAGACCGTTAAGAATAAAGGGGATCTATAAAGAACTTATCAAACTCAACACCCCAAAAATAAAATAACCCAGTGAAGAAATAGGCAGAAGACATGAATAGACACTTTTCCAGAGAAGACATCCACATGTTCTGGCTAACAGACACATGAAAAGATGCTCAATATTACTCATTATCAGGGAAATATACAAATCTAAGTCACAGTGGGATACCACTTCACATCTGTTAGCCTAAAATTAACAACACAGGAAACAACAGGTGTTGGTGAGAATGTAGAGAAAGGAGAACCCTCATACACTGTTGGAAATGCAAACTGGTGCAGCCACTTTGGAAAACAGTATAGAGGTTTCTCAAAAAGTTAAAAATAGAACTACCTTACAATCCAGCAACTGCACTACTGTGTATTTATCCAAAGGATAAAAATACTGATTCAAAGGAGTGCATGCACCCCAATGTTTATAGCAGCATTATCAACAATAGCCAAACTATGGACAGAGCCCAAATGTCCACCGACTGATGAATGGATAAAGAAGATGTGGTATGTGTACACACACACACACACACACACACACACACACACACAGTAGAATATTACTCAGCCATCAAAAGGAATGGAGTCTTGCCATTTGCAATGACGTGGATGGAGCTAGAGCATATTATGCTAGATGAAATAAGTCAGTCAGAAAAAGACAAATACCGTGTGATTTCACTCATGTGTGGAATTTAAGAAAAAAAAAACATGAACATACGGGAAGGGGAGAGAGGGAAACAAACCATTTGAGACTCTCAGAGATAGAGAATAAAGGTGATATCTGCATCAAAACCCAAGGGTGGCCAGTGTATTAATCATGCCTTTTTATTTTCTGATACAGTGACATCTGGGGTCCTACAAATCCTGGAGAGACTACCCTCCCAGGGCTAGCCAATTCCTAAAGATAGTAAATGACTATCCTGGCAGAGTGCCTTTCAAATGCTAACTAGCCACTCCCAAGTCCACACAATCATCCCCTCCCCTATCACTCATACTGGGGCCACTATTCTCTTGGATTGGAGAAAGTCCCTACACCCTGAAGCCCACCGAAGTTATTCAAACTAGCCAATCCTAAACTGCTTACCCTGCCTCACTTGTTCCTTCCCACAGAAACTACAATAAAGGCTCTTGCTTACATTTTCCCCTCACTCCCTCTGCCTCTTGACCAACCCTGGTGCTTCTGGGTGTGGCCCCTGTGTGTTCTTTCCTCTTGGGAACTGTGAGAAACACATTCTTTCAATTATCTCCTGATGTGTTGGCCTCATCATACCTGAATAATAATAAAACTTCTATTATGAAACAGTTAGTCATTCACCTCCAATCTTTCATCTGTTATTGAGTCTCAAATAGGTCTAGGTGCTGGGGATACAATGGTGAGTACGAAAAAAAACCTGATTCTTACCCATGTGGATGACCCCACGCACCTTCTGTCCATCCAGTGGACAAGATCCACAACTGCAAGGACACCACTCTGAGCTTCCTCTTTTGCCTCTTCTGCCCCTTTTATCAAATACCCAGACAGAGACCAGCAGCTTGGAAGAACGAAATGTGATTTTATACCACTGAAGCCTCCATTTCTACCAACCCCCTATAAAAATGCAACATATATTTTTTATTTAATGTGTGTGAGGCTAATATAAGCTAGGTACTCATTGTTAAATAGTCAACTGCCAATACATGGCTGATATATACTGCTGTCCTTCTAGTGACCCCTAAAGCCTTGACCCTACCCTAACATCTATAAACCAACACCTAAAAGGTTTAACACCTCCACCAGGAGGCTTCCGGGACCCTGCTCCTAAGCGAAGGTCAATATCTATTTGGATTGGGCAGTACTTTGACTTACTGATTAAGAAATATTTTGATTCTCATCTCTGGTTGTACTGCAGAGCTTTATACCTATTCAATGGTATTTATTACAATATGAAAGACAGAGCCAGAGTTTCAGGTTTTAAAGTAATTTCCTTTCTTATACTGTCTTGTAAACAACTCTATTAGCACAAGTCACAATAAGAACTTTTTCCCAAATATTTTCAAAATCACTGAGAATATATTTCCTTTTCAAAAAATAAAAAAGAATAGGTAAGCAAATATTACAAGGAAGTGTACATATTAGCCCATTATGTAAGACACTTTAACACAAATGAATGAAATGGCATGTAATCTCAAGTCAGGAGGCAATATTTCAAAAATCAGCTAAATTATACTGTCAACACAAAGCTTTCCAGGATGATTTAGGGAAGCCACATATTTCCACATATTTAAATATACTTATAACAATACCAATATGTTTATTTTAGACTTTACAAGATTGCTAAAATTTTTAGCTCTTCCTATTACACCTTCCTAATAAATAGGAAATCAAAGCATATCATTGTGGAATTGAAAACTAGGAGAATATGAATTAATGCCTTGTGAGCACACAACATATTTTATTTCATTTCATTTGGTCACAAAGTCAATGTGATAACCTGGCTCAATGTAAATAGAGGTTATTTTTGAATTTATAAAACAGGAAAGCAAAGAGGACAAACAAGTTGAAAAAGTGATGGGCCAAGAATTCACAAGAAATTCCCTTTGTCACCCACTAGGTTTTAGAAATCTAAACATCACCATGGCAAACCTCAGAGCTCGCGTCATTGGAAATGTTTCATAAACAAATAGATAATGAGCCTGTTATTTACCGAGGGGCACAGAGAGAAAAGGACATACAGGGTGGCCACTCTGTCAAAGAATTTTTTTTCCTCTACAATGCTGTTTCTGTAAGTACAGGCATTTGCACCTTTAAAACAATCTCACCAAGTTTCAATCCTGTTTGGGAAATGTCTATATTCTTTCAGTGACTTTAATGTCACTGAAATGGACATTAATGGAAGCTGCTTTCATAGCAGAAGTTCTGGTGTGAAGTCTAAGATCCTTCAAGGAAGACTAACTCCATTACAGGGCATATATGGAAAAGATTTGAAAGAAGTTCTATGAATAATTTCCCCACGTAATACTACATTTTTAGAGAGTGACTTTCCAGTTGCTGGGTAAGTATATTTCTGAAAAAGCATAACTGAGCAGCTTAAAAACTAAAAGTGTTGGCATTAAAACTGTCCTTAGATGATTATAAAGTCCACTCAACTGGACTCCATGAAAAATATTACCTCAAACAATTAAAACATACCAATTTTTGTTCTGTTCTACTCTCTTTTTCTATTCTATCCTATCCCCTATTTAAGTTTCAATACTACTTTTTCTTTTCAATGATATAAAAAGTGGTCCAGTATCTCTACTCTCATATCATATAAAATTTCCTGGCTTTTCATGTCAAAAACAAATTTTGAGGTAGACTTCTCTTGAATTATGATGTAAATATCAAAAATCCTCTAGCAAATACAGTTGGAGTCCTGTGATAAGGGATGAAAACTGAAATGAATTAAGTCAAATAAAATCAATCTCCCCCTTTCCCTCACCCTCCTTTTCCTTCTTCTTTTTCTTTTCCTTTTTCTTTTTTAAAATGTGCTGATTTAACTTCTCTCTCCATCACCACTCCTCAAGTAGATTAAGAACAACTTAAGAGTAAACATCACACCTTTTTCCATCTCTGTGACTCCTGTAGTACTGATCATAGTCCCTGTCCCTGGCATGTCAAAAGTTCCCAATCAATGAATTCCTGCTGATTGAATGGGTGGGTAAGTAGGTGACCCAGTAGGTAGATTGGTGGATGGAAACACTGGTAACACATTCTTCTAGTTCATCTTTCTCTCTGATCAAATCCTTTCAGCCGTTCTCTGTGCACATCAGGAATATTGTAGCTTCCCAAAATGGTACCCTTTGCCCTTATTCTCACTCTAGGAAAACTTATCCATAGCTTTCATGATGCCCTCCATGCTGGTGAATCCCAAATTTATGTGTAAAGCTCTGGCCTTTACTCTGAACTCCAATTACATAAATCTAACTGCCTAGGGGATATCTCTAACTTGGTGCTTCACTGGTATCTCATACTCCTTAGTTCCAAGATACTGCTCATTATCTACTTCCAAGCTCAGCCCATACAGACTTAACACAAATAATGGCATCACATTCCTTCTGCCCAAAATTGCACCTATTATCCACCCTAATTCTACAACCAACCCACCACATTGCCTTTCTTTTTCATTCCCTGCCTCACGGGGTAGTCTTACCATTCACTAAGACATGCATGCTGAAGACCTTAGACTTTTACGTTTCCATCACCACAACCCAT
The DNA here is from genome assembly GCF_006229205.1 of Suricata suricatta. Lineage (NCBI taxonomy): Eukaryota > Metazoa > Chordata > Mammalia > Carnivora > Herpestidae > Suricata > Suricata suricatta. Next base: position 133,691,293 of record NC_043700.1, read on the forward strand.
CCAAGACATGTTGTTTTACTTCCTAAACCTCTGTCAACTAGCCCAACTTAACCATCCCATGATCCTTTGGTGCAGCCCTTCATACCATCATGATGTGGATTAGTGCAGCAGCTTCCTAACCAGCCCCATTGCTGCACAAGTAAGGGATTGGTTTTTATAAAATGCAAACTGACCAGCTTATTCCCCTATTTAAAATACTTTAACAGTTCTCCAGTACCCATAGTGTCAACTTTAAACTCCTTAGCATAGTACATAAAGCACTGGATGACAAGACTCATCCCCATGTCTCCTGTATCATTCCCACAGTTCACCACTTTGGGCTCTATACTACAGGAATACCAAATACATCGTAGGTCTCCAAATATGCCATGCATTGCACCTACTGTTTCCTTGATCTGGAATGCCCTTTCCCACTTTCTTCCCTGGTGAACTATTAATCCTTCAATAGGCTGATGTAGTTTTCTCTCTGCAAATCTTTTCTCATACTTTCTCCCAGACAGAGTCAGTCTCCTCTATGCTCTTTTGGGGATAGAAAGATGAAAAAGATATAAATCATGCCTTATGGAAAGTATGATCAAGTAAGGAAAACGGATATCTGAACAAGCAATTAAAAGAACGTGGTAGAAGCTGTTGTGGGGGCCAAGGGCTGACTACTTATGAACTTGTACCTCCTGTCCCCTCAAGGTCCTTCTAGCTGGCCTAAGAATCAAACTGACATAACAAGAGAATAACAAGAGAAAATAAAATTTAGTACTGTATGCATGGGGAATCCAGATAGACACTGAAATTCCAAACACAGGCATATGAAGTATGTATATTATCCTAAATTAAGGATAAGGGGTTAGGAGTCTGAGACTTCAATGGGAAGGCATGCAATCCTTAAGAAGATGAAACAAGAGTAAATGTTAGGTAAACGAATGTTCGCTGGGCCACTCAGATACAATGGGACATACAAAAGGCTTGAATCAAATAGACCTTGCTAGGTTCTTCCCTATTATACCCAATTTATATCATAATGTAGTTATCTATAGTGATAGTTCTCTTCCTGGGGCAGGTCCTCTATCTAAATCCTTTTTAGGCAGGTGTGGGGGAGGTAAAGAGCTTTTCCTAAATCCGGAGTTTTGATTGCTTTTTAACCGAAAATAGTCTTTATGCCAAAGTGGCCCATCTTGGGGCAGCCTGCCCTTGGCCCTACAACAGCAGGTATCACGTTCTTTTAATTGCTTGTTCAGATGTCATTCTCCCTTACTTGATCATGCTTTCCTTAAGGCATGGTCTGTATCTTTTTCATCTTTCTATCCCGAAAGTTGAGCACACCCATGCTATAAACACAAAAATGGGAATGTGAAGAAGATTGAACATTACCAGAAGGCATGCATTTATACAGCTTATGTCAGCACTCTGGGGACTACATTAAAGCGTGTTGCTTAATATAGATACCATGTATTTTCTTCAATTAATGCAAGGGAATCCCAACTTCATAAATAATAACATACTCTTAAGCTGAGCAGGCAGACTCCTGCCCATTTATTTCTTTAATTAAAGCTCTTTGCCTTAAGGCCTTTGGTGAAACTTAGCAACAACTAAATAGATCAAAATACAATGTACTTTTTCTCCTGATTCACGTAAAGCATGTTCATTAACTGACCAAAATAATTGGTGAATTTCTTATTTAAGAAGAAAAAAATAAATGGTGTTCCAGTCCAAGATGGTGACCTGGAAGGCTCCTGAACTTACTTCCAACTCACACCAAATCTACAGCTACACATGGAGCAATTCCCTCTGAAAGAAATCCAGAAACTAGTTGAAGGACTCCTAAACATCAGGCAAATGAGAAAAAAACCTATATGGAAACTGGCAGGAAAGGCTGGGACACCCTTACCATAAGCCCCACCCCCTCCACAGCACCGTACAATCAGGAAGGAACTCCTAGTTTCTCCCTGAGGGATGAAGGGTTTAAAGCCAACATGTGATACCCCAGCTTTTAAGAGGCTCTTTATGGGCTGCACCCCCAAAACCCTAACTCTGAAAGCTAAACGGGTTTGAATCCACAAAATCCATAAGACTACAGAGCAAGTAAAGAAATATTTCTTAAAGGGCTCACAAAAAACTAGTGGTGGTTATCCCCCCAGGGTTCAGTATAGAAACCGGAAGTCAGAAAAGTCCATTCTCCCAGTCTTTCTCTGAGAGAGACCTATTGGCATACCTTAAAAATCGCTGACTAAGGGTCAGGTTTCTAATTTAACATGCGCACAGAGGCCTACTGACTGTGAGCCTCCTAATAGACTTAGGAGGTGGACACCATATTTATGCTTTACCTCTGCTTGTTCCAGGTCATTTGTGTCTTACTGGAAAGAGTTTATGCACTTGTTTGGCACCCCCTTGACAACCTGGCTCTGATAGTCAGTGAGGTTAGAGTTCACTGGTTCAATAGGACTGTAGCAAGCAAAGAAATTGTTCTTAACTGGCTGGCTAACACCCCCTGGTTCAATGCCAAGGGAGCAGACTGAAATCCCCATCCCCCAGGGTTCCCTGGTATATTTGCATGATTTAAAAGAGGTATATTTGCATGATTTAAAAGCTTCTACCTGAGGCTCCAGCATCTCCAGCACCTTACCTGCTGACTGAAATCCCCCCCTTTGGGACACTGACAAATCCTACTTAGCACACCCCCAACTACTAGAGGCCACTAAGAACAAAGAAAGTGACATAGACAACCACAAAGGGTTTGAAAAACACTCAACAGCTAGGGCTGGCTGAACAATAAAGGTACAGAGAACAAACTGGTCATTGCCAGGAATGAAATGGGTAACATTGCTCAAAAGCTGTAAACTTCAGATATAAGATTAGTGAGTACTGGGGATATAATGTACAGCATGGTGACTACAGTTAACAATATTGTATATTTCAAAGTTGCTAAGTGGTGATCCTTTCCCAGTACATATGTATATTAAATCATGCCATACGCCTTTAACAAACACAATGTTCAATGTCAACTATATCTCAATACAACTAGAGGAAAAAAATTTTTTTAGTTGCTACCAAATCTGTATTGATTTTGTACAGTTTGGCTCCTACATTAAGATGCAGCCTAAGCAGGCAATACTATCTTCAAGACTGAACAAGGAAGCCTGAAAAGATTTGGTTGCTAAAATTTCCTTGGGGCACCTGGGTGGTTCAGTTGGTCAAGCGTCTGACTTTGGCTCAGGTCATGATCTCGTGGTCTGTGAGTTCGAGCTCCATGTCAGGCTCTGTGCTGACAGCTCAGAGCTTGGAGCCTGCTTCAGATTCTGTGTCTCCTCTCTCTGTCCCTCCCCTGTTCACACCTGTCTCTCTCTTTGTCTCTCAAAAATGAGTAAGTGTTAAAAATTTTTTTAAGAAAATAAAATAAAATTTCTCTTATGTTTAGCTGGCTAAAGCTGCATGATTATTCTAAGTAGCATGAGAAGGATGCCAAGGCAGGAACGGGGTCACTGGGATGTTTACTACCTCTCCACTCCTTGTTAAAGCAGTGAGTCTACTGACATACTACATCAAAGACATGTAAGTAAAATTCATTATTGCAGTATAGATTTCACTTTTAAAAACTTGTAATTCCCTCAAAATCAGATCATCTTGGACCCTTTAGCTGAACTGTGTGGGAACTGAAAGAATCCACCATTCATTTGCCACAGAATCAGGGCAATTATGTAGCTAATCTAATCACCCTGACTATGTTCAGCTCCAGTCCTGGTCACCACTGCCAAGTTGTTGACATCCTGATAGAGCCACATCATTGAGATGGCCTGGCCTGAAATTAAATTGTACAGCTCTAGGGTGAAATGAAGAACAAAGGATCTGGGCTCGGTAGGAAGGAAATATTTCCTGAGCAACCATGTCTTGTATTAATGCCTAGGATCCTCTGTTGCTAAATCATTTGTTAGTTGGTTCCTTCTAAGCCTTTCTTTCTTTATCTATAAAATGAGAGTAAATGTAAACTCATAAAATTTCTAATAAAATTCTTGGTTTTAAGGAATTTACAAGCCATGAAGTGATATATGTGTGTGTGTGTGTGTGTGTGTGTGTTTATAAATAACTGTAGGGAAACATGCCCAAAGGTTAAAAGGGGTTAGTTATCTCAAGATTGAAGGATATAAGTAGGATTTACAGATAAAATAAGAGATCCCTAGTTAAATTTGAATTTCAAATAAACAGTGAATAGAATTTTAGAATATCTCAGACAATATTTGGGATATATTTATACTAAAAATCCTTTCTTATTTGCTAAATATTTTTATTTCTTAATTCTGTATTTTTATTTGCTAAACCTGGGTAACCTAGTAATAGATTTTTTTTCTTATCTGTATTTTTTAAGGTTTCTGTGATATATATGATGCATACAATGAGAAGAAAATGAAATAAAAATGAGATTTAAAAAAAATTGCTTTAGTTAGAAAGGATACCAATGATAAAATGATATACTTACCCTTTTTAAATTAGAGGCCTTGCTTACTCAACTATAGTCCCTGGACCGGAAGCATCAGCCTTATCCCAGATCTACTAAATCTGAATCCACATTTTCACAAGATTCCCAACAGATTTTATGAAAAGTTCTGATCTAGACAGACTTCAGCTAAAAGCTAAGTCTTCAAAATAGTTGAACCCTTTAAAAGAAAGGGGAAACAAACAACAAGAGGGGAAGGAGAATCTGAAACTGAGTTTAGCGATCTGCCTGATCCTAGGAACAGTCATAGGAAAGAGGAAAAGCCTCCCAGTGACAAGAGATCCAGGTCCCTTGTCCTGTCCATCCACTCTGGGCTGCCATGTACAGCCACACAGGCTGCACAGTTACTAAATGACCCCAGGAGGCACCCGTCATAGGAATTCTCATGAGAATGGCACTCCTGGAACTGTACGACACAGCAGCCTCCTACCCAGCTCTTGAGGATAGATTCATGAACTCATGGAGGGAGGCCTGGAAAACCAGTGGGCGTAGATGGATAAAAAAAGTAAAAGATAATATAATTTCACTTTTATGTGGAATTTAAGAAACAAAACAGATGAACATATGGGGGTGGGGGATGGAGAAAAAAGAGAGAGGGAAATAAACCTAAGAGACTCTTAAAGATAGAGAACAAACTGAGGGTTGACAGAAGGAGGTAGGTGGGAGATGGGGTAGATGAGTGATGGGCATGGAGGAGGGCACTTGTGACGAGCACTGTGTTGTACGTAGTGATGAATCACCGAATTCTACTACTGAAACTAATACTGCACTGATGTTAACTAACTAGAATGTAAATAAAAATTTGAAAAGAAAAAAAGGATAGTTTTTTGGTGTTTGGAGATTTTGGAGGAATTGAGATTTTATTCTTTTATTTGTACAAGAAAGCTGATGGGTTATCTCCTGGTTTTTTGTTTGTTTTTTTTAATGAACTAGAATCTGTCAATGCTGACAGAATCAGTTAAATAGGTGAAATGAACTCTGGATAAAATTACTAAAATCCTCCTTTGAGTTAATACTAAATGTTAATATTCAATAAGCATGCACAGTTTGGGTTGACTACTGGAAATGCCTCCACATTACCTTGTCTTCCACAATTAGTAACAGATGGTCTTTTGTACCAGCAATTCTAGCCACATTTTGCAAACACAGAGGCCATATGAAAAAAAAAAAAGAAGAAGAAAGAAAAAGCATAACGCCAAAGCTCCATCTTCTAAAGTACCCAAGTTCATTTTTGCGAATGAGCCAAAATCACAGGAAAAACACATACAGCTGACCAGAGCATTTCTACTTTGGAACCCACCTCAGCCCACCTGTCTTTCTCCCCTATCTTATCCTGCTGTGGGCTTCATAGCGCAGATCACTAGCCAAGTACATGACATGGGTTTTGTTACTGCTATTGTTATCTGCTTCTCTCCCTAGAATATAAATTCCATGATGGTAGGGATTTTGTCTGACTTGTTCTTGAGTGTACCTCCAGTGCCCAGACAATGCCTGGCACCAAGGGACCACTCTATAGACATTTGTAAAAGGAGTGAATAAAAACAGACTGCACTCGAGCTACTAATAATATTCTCCTTGGTCACTGTTCGTTAATTTTGTTTTTTTTTTTTGTCCTTCAATCATACTCTTGGATGTTAGTCAAGTATCTCGAGCAATTTTGTTTCATCTTCCACTAGATAATTCCTGGGCTTGTCATGTAGCTCTGAATAGAAACTTGCATGATAACTTCTGACACCACTTCAGACTCTAAGCAAATTGCATCTGCTTCTCACTTTCATTAGTGCAGTAATATTCTAATCACTCTGTACTGCAGTCTCAGAGAGACGAAGCAGGAGAGTTCTAGAAAACAGTTGTTTTCCTCTTCTTTATAGAAAGGCACTTGAGAGCAAAAGTGCTGCAAAATAAATTCTCATTGGTAGAGCCACAGAAAACTGCAACCCTTTGAAATGTTCTGTAAAGAAGCAAGGGCCCGTCTGGAAATGTGTGAGAAGGAGAGCCCAGTGCAATCTCACAGGGCTCCCAAGCCTGGCTTCATAGACACCGCTTCGGCAGAATCGACAATGGAACAGATTGCGGGGAGGCAAAAAACGTTTCCAGAGATATGAGATGAGTGACATGGAACACATCAATCAACACACTTAATACTCAGAGAGGGCTGGAAACAATTGGTGGTTGCACTCAGTTTCCCAATGGGATCTCGGGCAACTCAATTAACTTTTTGCTGCCACATTCTCATCACTTACTAAATTGCGTACAACAATCTACCTAGCAGAGATTGCACAAGGATTTGGTGATAAATGTGGGTAGATAGCTATATGTGTGATACATATTATGTTAACTAGCATGAAATCATCAGGTACAAGGGACTCCAGAGGTCAATCTAGACCTTTCACATGGGACCCCAATTAAACCATTCCACAAAGATTAGACCCTAATCCTTTGAAAAAGGTGTCTATATAAAGGGATTCCCAGAAAACTCCCCTTTGTCAAGGATGCTTCCTTAAATCCAAGATGTTCCAATCCTGCAGTATTACGATGCTGTGCTCTTGCCTCTTCAGCAACCGTAACACAGTAGCCCCTGGATTTAGGGCATAGATACTGGAGTCAGGCTGACTTAGATTCCACTGGACTCTCCTCTGGGCTGGCCTCATGACTTTGAACAAGCTACAGCCTTAACTTTCAGAAGCCTCCATTTCTTCTCCTCTAATATAGTTGTCCTCCTAACCCCATAAGGTACCACAGTTATGTGAAAAACGAGTAAGGCTCTTCACCTAGTACGTGGCTTATGGTGTGTACCAAATCAACAGTAGCATTATCCTCTCGCTGAATAACCCTGGTCACCCTAATTTTTATTTTTGACTTAACTTTACAAATGTTAAGGATTTCTGTTTCTCTTTTCTGATCCCTCTTCAAATTCCCTATTTTTTCATTTTTAATATAGTGTCCAAAATTAAAGGAAGAGTCTAACTATGCTGAGTGGCCTGGGAAGATTTCTTCTTGATTTCTCCCAGGGTCAGAGAGGGAAAGCTGTGTGGTGTATGCCTTGGGAAGGCACTGGGACTCTTAGCAATAAAGATTCCTGTATTTCAGAAGTGGTTGTGGAAACAGCCATGAGAGTTTAAGAGACCACAGAGAGTTAGGCAATGCATATGTGGGTAGAAATCAGTGTATTTAGAGAGTGAAGATCCTTCCCCTAATTTCTGGGCACTGGGCAACTTCCCTGGAGCCTGGTGCATCCCAGAGAACAGAGAATTACCTCTATAATGTTCTTGAACACCTGAGTATTTGGACTGAGATTTATTACAGTTGAGCATAAGGCTTTACAATTTACCAAGAACTTTCACACCCCTAACCTCTTTTGATTTTGGCAAAAAGCCCATGTGAAAAACAATCATCCCTATTCTAATGCTGTGATTGCAAAGGCTCAGAGAGCTTAAATATCTGCCCTGGGGTCTCTATATTCCAAATCTGCATACTTCCTACTATGTCATAGGACTCGCTGTGTTAAAATCTTTTAACTTAACCTTGAAATCAATCATTTCCATGTGAGAGTATATTCCAGTGTAACATTGGATGTTCTAGGATACAAAATTAAATCTGCGACATGCTTAACAGTTACGTGGTAAAAATAAAAGCTCAAGCTTATGCACAGGGAAAGACTTGGGTATATTATAGCAAAATGGTAAAAGCAATTACCCAAGTGGTAAATGGTGGTAGATGATGGGCAGATTATCTTTCTGCTTTTTCTATACTTAAAGTTTTCTTTAATGAACATATGTTATGCTCACAATGAAAAATATGAGTATCGGGTTTTTTTCAAGTAGCTTGAGAGTCAAATAATATACCCAACAGCAAGGCAACTTCGTATAAGAGCAGAGAGGGGCTCCCCAACTCTCCCCAAAATTACATATATCTCCCCTTGATCTCCTCAACCACTCACAGATGATCCAGCTATTGAATCAAATTATTCATGATGGCATCAATTCTCTGTAGATGATATGCTAAGGCAATGGCAGGAATCACTTCTAAATTTTGACAGAAGTCCAGATTTTGCCCTGAAGGGGCCAATTCATATTCAGAGTAGCAAATCAGAAGAAATAATAAATGGAATTTTACAATGAGCACTGGGCCTTTCTTAGCTACTCATACTGTCTATGAAATAATTCCTGTCTGGAACTTCTTAGAATGTAGCTTTGGGGACAGTGGGGTAAATGGAACCAGTTTTTTAAGATCATCTGTTATTCACCAAGGGAAGGAGAACATGAGTGGGGTCTCCTTTGCATATCAGTCTTCTGCTCCATCCATAAGCATCCTGGAACAGTTCTTATGTAAAAACAAAGGTCTTCTGGCTTTGGTCCCACCTCCAGCAAAGCCCATAAGCTACCTAACATTTCCTCAAATCATGCTTCCTCACCTTCACAAAGTCCAGTGTTCTCCAAGTAAAACTGGGCTCTGCACTGGGACAGGCACACACCAGAAGTGATGTTCACCCCAGAGAGCTGGTCAACTTGCAGTCCTTCATTGGGCTTCTTACACTGGGCACAGTGAGAGGGCTCTGGACCCACACAAGTGAGGCAAGAGGAATGACAGGCTGCCAATAAGAACAAAATGCAGAAAACAATCCAAGGGTCATATATATGTTACAACCAAGGGGAATCACTAATTAAATCTAAACAACTTAGAAGAGTTCACCAGATACATCCTATCAGAAAATTGCCTTCTAGTGTTCTATGTAGAGCACAGGGTGATAATACTCATGAGAGGCACAGTGAGAGTAACGTTAACTGGTCACATCTCTCAGGTTCTGTAAGAGCTGTCAAGATAGAGTATGAAAAAAACTCAGCAACCTAGACAATATTAGCTTGGGTCTCCAGATACACATTCACTGAATGATGTTTTAATATCATGGCCTCAGTTTTTATTGAAGATTTTAAGAAGCACTCATACAAAGGCCATTACTATATTTTTTGTAAAGATAGTTGTTGCATTATTGTCCACTGTGTCATCCATCACCCACCATATAGGTGTCCAGGCAACAGACTCTTCCTTGAACTTATGTGAGGAAAGGCAGCTTTTCTAGACCAGGAAGAATCCCCTTTGGAGGAGCAAAAAGAATTTGACAATCCATCACAGTTTCTTGTTTTCCTTGGCTACTGATTGAAATCTGAGGCAGACAGAGTACTGGAAATATTTCATGCCCACATTTTGATATAATCAACTCTTTATGAGAGTTCTTTGATATACTAAACTTCAATACAATTAACTCTAGAAGAGTTCCTTAAAAGATTTTCTAAATTTTCTTTTTCAGAGTATTTATTGAGGTTACACTGTTTTAAATATATTTTTCTTGTAATTGTTCCCAAAATCTTTTCCAAGGTGCCCTACCATATAACTAAACATAAATTAATTTCACTTAATTAAAGTGTTTGCTCCCAATGTTCTAGTTTCAAAAGGCAATGATCCTGCCCTCCCAATAAGCCCAAAGCCTTGTTGGCAAACAGCTATTAAAGAATTTTCATTTTACTTAGCCAGAGGAATTGCTACTCAGTTTGCTTTGCTATCTCATTAACAAAAAAAGTTCTTCAGGGGAAAACAATAAAGACAAAAGAAAAAAAACGATTAGCAATGCTAAGAGAACAGGAAAAAGGAGGAAGAGTTTGGTTTCATCTTAATGTATGGTAAAGGAAATTATAGTCCTTTCAAGAATGGCCAGAAAAATCATGAACTTTTGGATGTCATCACAAATATTCCAATGTGATTTTTTCAGAGTATCCCTTGGCAATGAAAAAAAAAAGCATATACCGTATGCATAGCCATATAAGATACACTGTAGGGAAAAGTGCACTGAAAAGTAACTTAAATCTTTGCCCTTGTGATGGGAAAATCTCCTAAGAATAAAGATAAAACCAACAGTACCTCTGCAGACCCCATGGTCAGGGTAGAAACCTTCTCCACAGCTGGACAGGCAGTGGCCTTGGTGCAGAGCCTGAGGGTGGATGCAGGCTGTGCAGTGAGAGGCCATGGGTCCAGAGCAGCTGGCACATGAATGATGACAAACTGAGGAAGAGAGTGAGAGAGAACGATGGGACCCAGGACTAGAGAATCTCCTCGCCTGGGATCCTTTTCTGCAAGGAACCCCCTCCTGGGTCACTCTTAATACCTTCATCCGTCATACCAAATCAAGGAGAAAGAGGTATGAGGAAGGGTTATATTACCAGAACTGCCCACAGTGCCCATTTATCCATCCATGTTCTATTATTTATTAGCTACCTTTTATTTAGTGTTTGTATTAAATGTTTTACACATATTGCTGCATTTAGTCTTCATAGCAATTTGAGGGTTTGCAGATGAGAAAACTGAAGTCTTGGGAAGTTAAAAAAATTTACCCAAGATCACAGAGCTAATTAGCAGCAGAGCTTGTATTTAGCCCTAGGTCTATCTGAACCTAAAACCCTGAACCTGAATAGGGAAGAGTGGAAAGCTTATCTGTCCAAGTGCTAGGAGCACTGGAATTTTGGCTGACTAGTCTACTAACTTATCTATGCCCTTAGCCAAGTCAGGGTTTCTCAGGCCTAGGTTTCTTGGAACATGCACAGTGAGGCTGGACTGACTGGTCATTTAAGATACTTCTTGGTCTGACAGTATAGGATTTTAAGTAAGAATTATATCAAACAATCTGTCCATTACATATGACTAATGTCAGGCATGCATCTTTGCTGCTGCGGTCCTAGGTGGTAACAGTGGGCCACCTCTGACTCTAAGTTACAGATATTACCATGGCCTGTCCTCAGGGACAGGATTGAGATACTAAAAGACTCTAGAGAACAATGGGCAGGAGCTGGGAGAGGGGAGTGTGGAAGTGGATATTGGGAGCAGGATATTGCAGAAAAGAAATAAACACTGGGTGAGTAAAGAGGTTGGCAGACAAGAAGGAGGTTGATAAGTCAAGGCTGTGAGACAGATCTAAATATTCTACCACTAACCCACATTACAGGTAGAAGTGAAAATGTGTATGCTTGTTTTGGAGGAGGGGGCAATCAAGGTGTCTCAGGCAGCAATAAGGTCCCAGAGTTGCCTGAAAGGAAAGACACAAGTCCAGCATATATAAGTAGAAACTTATAGTCTAAAACAGAAATGTTTCATAGTTAAAGTTGTATGAATCTGAAAGAAACAATACATATAGTATATAAGATCAAATTTTCAATAAATACAGTAAATACAGATGTCAGCTTTACAAGCCATCAAACTTGTTTTTTATTGTATTTTTGTGGTGTGTCATAGAGGCCAAAATATGTATTTGTAAATGCCATCTAAGTTATGATCCTGTTGTACCTACAACCTAAGTTAGTGAGGGTTTATAAGTACACAAGGACTATATGAAGATCTTAAAAATGTTCTTAGCATTGAAAAGGACCAAATGATCTCTAATGATGATTGGTATGCATAAGTACTTTACTTAATCACTCAAGTTCCCCAGTGCCCACCCACATCATCGACTCCCACACCAAATACATACAAGTTCTATAATGAAAAAGCTATTCCTTTTAATTTGACATTTTCTCATCATACACACAACTTCCAAAATGAGCACCAAGTATTGTCAAATGTGTTAAACACTTTTAGATGATGACAATGATGACAACAATGATTACCCATGCCTTACCTTTGCATCTGCCGGTGACCTCAGCATAGTACCCACTAGGGCATTCAGCACTGCATTTCCCATCATGCAACACTGTCTTCTCAGCACAGGTAAGACATCTGGGACTATTAGGACCACAGCTTTTACAGGATTGGTCACAAGCTAAGGGGGAGGGAAACCCACCAGAGAATGTCAATAGTGAGCACAGGGAGCAGAGAAGTCTATTCTTTACAATGTCCACAGTTGGTATTAACATGGCAACCACATTCTCTGGCTGCTCAGCTGAGTTCTGTTTTCTTGACTCCAACATTTCAAAGTACTCTGTACTTTCTGTTTTCATAGTTGAAGTAGAACCAGATAATTGTTCACTGAACTAACCGTAACATAGCTGCTAGGCACACCTACCAGGGTATCCAATTTAATATAGGATTTAAAGTCAAAATGGCCTTGAGGGTGGGGATGCCAGTCCAATTGGAGTTGAAGATATTCTCAAACTCATTAATAACCAGAAAAATGCAAATTAAAATGGATGTCCCAGTATATCTATTAACCAGGGGAAAAAAATCTGAAGCTTGATGATAATGCCACATAGTGACAAGGATGTGGAGACGAGATAACCTTCACACTTAAGAATAAGCTACCTGGCACTCCTTAGTGTAATGAAGGATATACAGAGATAAGAAACCAATGATTCTCCCAGATTATCCATCCCAGGGAACCTTCCACACAGGTTCATAAAAGGAAGTGTTTGAGGCTGTTCACTGGTGCTCTTTAGTGACAGTGTGGGGATGGAGGGAGGTGGGGAATCCCTCATGGACAGTGGATGGGTGAGCTAGGGGGGATGCAGACCAGGAGTACTATGCAGCAGCGAGAAACAAAGGGCTAGATGAGATAGCAACATGGCTGACTCGTAAACCATGATGCTGAGTGAACAAAGAACAGCATGAACTCTGTGACACAGTATCATGTAAGGGGGGAAAAGGCAAATACATGCAAAAGAATACCCATTTTGCATGAGACCATAAAACCAAAAAGATAAATAAATTAAAATAGTTGCCTTGGTGAGGAAGGGAAATGAATATAAAAGGAAGGAAAGAGAGAAACAAAAGGAGAGGAGAAAGGAAGAGAGAGAGAGAATGGCTAACAGAAACCTCTGAGCTTACTTTGATTTACTGTTAGCTAGAGCCAAAAAAGCCCTTCAAAATAGCACAAGTACTTAAAAGACTAAAGAATGAGGAGGTTTTTGTCCTTTGAATTTCCCCACCCTTTACATCTAACATTTGTAAACCTCAAAGCACGAACCACCAATGAACTTGGTTGTTGTAAATTCTTTCAGCCAGGGCATACCACCGTTTATGACAGGTTGTACTGGATTTTTCTCAGCACTTGACTTTGAGATTTCTACAGATATGGGCTGCTCGGTTAAAAATTATTAAACCAACACCAGCCGGTCTTTATCTTGAATAACACTGACTTGAACTGGAAATAAGTCAGCATTATCAGCATCAGACATTTTAATTAACATTCTGATACCAATCAGTGACTTGGTTCACTGATGTTTGAGAAAATATTTATACAAACACTTCTGAAGGCATTTGATACAAACTCAGGGAATGCTAAAAATTTTATGAAAAGTGTAAACTCCAGTCTTTATCAAAAGGCCTGTTGGTATCAATGGTATCACAAAGTCTTGCATTATGCTAAGCAAATGGCAGGCGTTCAGTAATTACCTGTTGATTAATTGACTGGCTGGCTGGATAATGTCAACAATGGTCCATCCTCGTATCTGCAAGATTTTTTTTCTGATGCTTTGTTTCAAAATGTATACAGATAAGATTCCATATGGACATTTCCCTTCTAAGCCACCTGTTCAGTAGTCTTCTTTTTTAATTCTTCCAGTCAGCAAGGAGCTCTGGCTTTCTTCATCCAACTTCTCAGCCCAAGTAGATTTCTACCCGTCACCGCCTCAAAGTTCACACTAAACCCTCCTTTTTTTTTTTTTTTCAAGCTTTCCTTTTAAATACGTGCTTCCCCAGCAAGTGATTTCTCAATCCAGATAATATTATCTCGGTAGCAGGTCAGTGTCACCACCCCTCATCAGGGACAGTAGCCAGCCTCCTTGGGGACTTACAAGCTAAATGCCTTTGGATTAGTGCAAATTTGACATCTGCTGACCTTTAGAGAATGCATCTGGCTTAATTGAGCAGGAAAGTGATCCTGGCAGAAAAAAGATTAAAATGCTCAGGCTAACAGCAGCTTGGTCCTTCTTCCCTTGTTCTCTCCTGAATCTACACTAAAGCCACCTGTGACTTGTCCATATCAAGTGAGATTTCTCACACCAGTGATGCTGACGGATCTCTGCACAGCTTTAAGCAAGCCGCTGCCAGGGGCTGTCTCACTTCCCTAAGACAAGTGGATTTGTCAAGTCCCAAAGATCATCTCATTTTGTTGTTACCCTGCTCAGTAAACAAAACGAGGACAATAACTCAAGGAAGTTTTATGGGCTGTACATTTTTATTGATTTAGTGGACTTTGTTAAAAAAAAAGTCATCACAGCTTTTCTGCAGGTATGACCATCACAGTAAACTCAATTCAAACCTTTCATTCACTGTCAGGTGCCTACCTGTGGACTTGGCAATGTCCACAAGGCAGTGGCTGACCTAAAGACTGACAGGAAGACAGGGAGGAAGGGGGAGAAAAGGATCATGGGAGTCAATAATGAGAAGAAGGGAGGGAAAAAGGGCAGAGGTGCATAGGGAGGTATCTCGTTATAGCCAAAAGAGCAGTTGGGAGGCAGACAAATGTAAAGCCAGAAGACCTAGGCTTGAATCTCAACTCTGCCTCTTATTAGCTATATGTGATCTTAAGCGAATTTCTTAACCTCTCTGTCTCCTCTGGAACATGAGAATGGTAAAAAAAATAACCATCTCCTGAAACCATTGTGAGGAATAGATACCAAAACAGCACTTAATCTGTGCCAGACACTGTGTTAAATGCCTGCCTATATCAATTCAGTCCTCTCAATAGCCTTCTGAGCTGGGTGTGTGTTAGTTTTCTGCTGCTGCTGCTGTGACAAATTACCACAAACTCAGTGGCTTAAGATAACACAGATTTATTATTTTACAGCTTTAGAGGTCAGAAGTCCCAAAGCCAAGGAACCAGCAGGACAGCATTCCTTCTGGAAGTCCTAGAAGCAGATCCATTGCCTTGTCTCTTCCCAGATTCTAGAGGCTGCCTGGATGCCCACTGCCCCATCTCGGCATTGCCCTGACTACTGCTTCTGTCTCAGACCTCCTTTTCAGACTTCTACCCTTCTGTCTCCCTCCTCTAAGGACCCTTGCAGTTAACTAGCCCACCTGGATAGTCCAAAGTCTTCTCCCCATCTCAGGATTCTTAACTTAATCACATCTACAGAGTCCCTTCTGCCATTTAAGGCAGCATAGTCACAAGTTCTGGTTATTGGGACGTAGACATCTTTGAGGGGCCATTAGTCTGTCTACCACAGCTGCTACTATTCCCCCCATTCTACAAAAGGGAAACTGACACATGGAGAGATTATGTAACCTGCCCAAGGTTATGCTCTTCCCCCCATACTTTCTTGCCTTTCAGTGGGTTAATGTTTATAAAGCACTTGGAAGGAAACACTAGTCTGGGTTAACTCTTCCTGTCATGCTGTGGGCATTAAAAGTGGAATGCACAGTAACTGCTTCAGCTCAAGCCAGGGGCCGACACAAAGGTGGGTCCGCCTTTGGCTGGTCTAAGAATGTCTTTATCTTTACGCATACGCAGTCTGGGACTGTTGAAGAGTTTCAGAATTGGAGGAAGGGAGCCCCGCTCCTCTCCCTACAGCTGAGAGTCTGAAGCAAGCAGCCTGAATCTCACATTAGGAGGCTGGGATGAACACCCCAACCTAACAACTGTTGAGAAGTGGGGGTGTTAAGGACGATCCTGCCAGTGTTTTGTAAACTACTAAGACATTGTCAATGCTCCTAGCCATTTGCATATTTGTGGAGTAAAAGATGGTTCCAATTTGAATAAAACAAGGGATGCTGGAAGAAAAGAAAAAAAAAGATGTCTGGCATGCAAAGCCGGGCACTTACCACTGCAGACGCCCTGCTGGTTGTAGAACCCGAGACCACAGCTGCTCTCACAGCTGCCCTCCCTCAGCACGTGGAGTGGGTCTCTGCAGCCCAAGCAGTGCTTCTCTGTTGGACCCCAGCAGGCAGCGCAGGACTCATGGCAGACTGCAGGCAAACAGCAAAATCAGTGAACAATCTATAGTGGAATGGCTGGTTGTAATTTTTCTTTCAAAGATTTTAGAATTTTTAAGGAGGATGCTGGTGCCTTCCTTCCTGAATCACTATGCACATATGTGTACCCCAGGAGAATAAAAACACCCCCCACCAAAAATAACTATTGCTGTTGGCCAGAAGTACAACTTCCATAAATTATTGCTAGGAGACTTGGAACAGGAAAGCAGAGACTTTTGAGTAATGAGAATCAGAGGGAAGGGGATCATAATTTTTGAGACAAGGATGGTCTGTTTCATGAAATCCGATGGTCCTCCATCACCTTGCCACCTTGCCTTTTCTAACCATACAATGACGTGTTGACCAGATCACTGTTCCTATGTCTGACACCATCAAGAATCAGGAGGGATGCCATGTACTCTTGTCCTCAATTAGGCCTTGAAAGAACTGGTATTTCTGGATTTTTACTGTTCTCTCCCCTTTCCATCTCTCTCTTCTCTCTTTCTGTCTCACCCCCACCCTTTCCTTCTGTCCTTCCTCATTACTCTTCCCGTCTCCCTAGTCTCTGGTTTGCCCCACTAGCTTCTGCTCTGGGCATGTATCTTGAGGTGTCTTTCTCTTACAAGTTAACTTTCTCTCTTACAAGTTAACGTTCTAACCATACATTGTTCCTAAACTAGAGTTTTTCTTTTAACACTCAAAAAATGTACTTCTCAGGGCACCTTGGTGGCTCAGTTGGTTAAGCATCAGCATCCAACTCTTGATTTCAGCTCAGGTCATGATGTCATGGGTTGTGGGAATGAGCCCCATGTTTGGGATCCTCTCTCTTTCTCACTCCCTGCCCCATCCCCTGCTCTCTCTCTCCCTCTCAAAATAAATAAATATTTTTTAAAATGTCCTTCTCTTCTACATTTGAACTTTTTATTACTATTCAGGCTTGCTTCTCACCTTAGCATGTCTGCAAAGAGAGGCCTATTCTAAATTACTGAATATATTCAAATTCAGTTAACTGTCTATATGGCTAACACCAACGTATGCTTCCATTAATGCACCCTAAGTTTCAAAATGTTTGTTTCACAGTGCAGCACAATCTATTTTGCAGAGGTATTCATTCTGACCAAAATTGGTACAGCAAATTCCTTTGTTGATTGGAAGAGACTTGGGAACTATATACCTAACTAATTTAATTAGGTATCCCTTTAGAATCTGAAAAGAGTTCCTGCATTGAGAATCTCAAGATCCAGTCCTCTCCTCTCAGCTCTCAACTGCACAAGAAAGCCTTAATTTCAGACAACTTTTCTCCCTCAACAAATTTAGAGATAATTACAAATCCTGTTAAATGCCAGGAAGGACTCTTCGGTAAAGAATAACCATGGTATGGGTAAAAGGGGCAAGCTTTTGGTGGATCTGAATGATGAGAGGTGGCCAGCCTAGGCTTGCCTTGAAAATGGAAGGAGTTCAGGGGCTCAAAGAACTGAAGGCTGCTCCTGTGACTGAAGCTCATGGACACAGTGAGACCAGCAGGGCACAGAGGGGCACAGTGAGGAATGGTGGGGCACAGCAGACCAATTCGTGGCTGGAGGGATAGGCAGAGGCCCAATCAAACTCGACCGTGGAGATCATGGAAAGAAAGTAGGATTGTACCCTAATTGTAATGTGAGGTCATGAATGGAATTAAGCAAGATAGACACGAGTCATGATTTTTAAAGCTCTCTCTGGTACCATGTAGAAAGGGGTTAAAGACTTGTCTGCAGGCAGAGAGACCAGTGTGGAGTCCACTGCTCCGGCAGACAAGAGATGACAATAGCAGATGAAAAGCAGAGAGAGAAGAAAATTTACTTATTTATCATCTGGTTCCTTGCTAGTAAGCTTCATGAGGGCAAAATCCATTTCCCTTTAGTTTAACTCTGTGCTGAGCACACTGCTTGGTACTCTACATTTGGTACTTGGCTTATATTTGGTACATCTCATTTATATTTTATAAACATTACATAGAAACACTGTTAATATTAGGATAAGCTAGGGGCATCTGGGTGGCTCAGTCAGTGAAGCCTCCTGCTTTGGCTCAAGTAATGAACTTGCATTCACGAGTTCAAGCCCCGCATCGGGCTCTGTGCTGACAGCTTAGAGCCTAGAGCCTGCTTTGGATTCTGTGTCTCCCTCTCTCTCTGCCCCTCCCCTGCTCGCACTCCCTCTCTCTCAAAAATAAATAATCATTAAAAAAAATCTTTTTAAATATATTAGGATCAGCTACTAAAACTACTAATGTAGTTTTAGTATAGCTAAAGATGTGGATGCAAAGATCCCAGTAACAAATTCTACCATGAATATACATGAAATCTGCCTGTCATTCATTTATTCAGTTATCCTTCAATTACTGACTCTACTCATCATCTGAAGTGCCAATCACTGTTTGTGCCTCTGCCTTACCGTTGATTCAAAGCCATTACCTAAAAATAAACAACAAGAAAAACAAAAAAGCAAACAAAAAACCCAATTTCATTCCTAAGAAGGTATGCCAGGCCAATCTATCAATGTTCAGCAGAAGCATCGATCACATGCAAGGTGCTGTGCTAGCTTGTGGGGCCTTCCCAGCTAGCCACAGGTCAGACGTCTGCCAGCGGAAACATTTAAACCACCCCATTGCCTGAGCTCATTGGTAGCACTGTGCAAACTACACCAGGGAGCAAGTGCCCAAGAAAACGATGAGAAGTAAGACTAAAAAGACAACAAGGATGAGATCCCGAATGTCAGGCAGGCCAGGTAAGGACCTTGGGCTTCATCTGTAAAATTTTTAATCAATTTTGCTTCTTAGAGAATTTGCTCTGCAGTAGGAGAGGAGAGGGTAATTAACTCAGGATATTCTTGAGGGATGAAATCATCTTTGTCCATCGGGTGCAAAGGAGACGAGAAATTAAAGCACAACCCCCTAGTTCTCTTTGGGAATACGCTGATGGCAGTGTAGACCCTTAGGTGCACTGGCTTATAAAACTGTAAAAAATTGGGGCACCTGGGTGGCTCAATCAGTTAAGTGTCCAACTTCGGCTCATAGCTCATGGGTTTGAGCCCCACATCGGGCTCTGTGGTGACAGCTAACTCAGAGCCTGGAGCCTATCTTCGGATTCTGTGTTTCTCTTTCTCTCTTCCCCTCCCATGCTCTCGCTGTCTCTCTCTGTCTCTCAAAATAAATTAAAAAATAATAAGAAAGAAAGAAAGAAAGAGAGAAAGAAAGAAAAAGAAAATTTTAAAATCATAAAAAATACTTCCAATCTGGTTGGTAAATGGCTGTCATCCTGGTCTTTCCCTGATAGTCTGGTTCCATCCCTAGGAACCCTGCAACACACTCTGCTCCAGCACCTGAAAGGTCTGGCATAGGAAAAAGTCTCAGGTCTCCCCCCCCGTCCTTCTGATCAATCTGATCTGTGCCATACTACTTGTTACATATTTTTAACATTATCCCTAGTGCTGCCAATCAGAGCAAGGCCAAAGGATGAGAGGATGGAGGCTATAGGCTTAGGATGCCACTTAGGCCCATCACAAACTGAGCTGACTTAACATTTCAACCCTGTCATCTGCTATGTCCCTCGAGCAGGCCATTCTATGGAGCAGGATACCCTAAGCATGCCATCTGCCTGTCCATGGGTTCTGGATGCCCCGCACAGGATTCATGCAGTCAGCAATGCCTCCAGCTCCTTCCATAGCCCCGATAATCCTGCTTACACTCGAGAGGCCTAAGCTGTCACTACTTCTGTGAAGCTTTGTTGAACTTGTCCAAACAGTGAGTCACTCCTTCCTCTGTGTTCCTGCAGCATGTTGAACATTCTCTATGATATTTACCCTATTGTCCTAATCATTTGGTTACAAAATGATCCCTTTCAATGAAATGTAGTATCCTCCAAAATAGGGGCTATGTTTGAATCATCTTAAACCTCCAGTGTCCAGACTGATAACTTGTACAAAGCAACTACTCATTAAATGTATGTTAACTGAATACCCAGCAGATTTTTTTTACTGGTTATGAGGGGTTCATCCTATCAGTTACCTTTTACATGGAAACAACTAACTATGAGGTCATAGTCTGAACACATGATAACTGAAGGTAGATAATCTTGAGGTAGTAAATTTACCTAATAAATGCCGGAGTACCGATCTACTTATGATGACAACTATTTATGCCACATCTATACAGAGTACCAAACGTAAGGCCGGGCCACCTCTTTTTCATAGCAAACGAAAGTCATGTTCCATGGTTAGTCAAGACAGCAGAAGGGATTTGTATTTCTTCAATATAAGACTATACTGAGCTGTCATTTCCTTTTCATTTTGTTTTTCTTTTCTTTTTTTCCTTGAGCTATCATTCTTTATAATGACACACTCCTACTGTGTTTTGCGATTGATTTCTAATTTCTAACACTGAACATATGCTACTGCAGATAATCTCTTCTTCCAGGCTTATTTTACATGTGGCTTTTATTACACTTGGGTTATTATGAAAAATCGAAGGCCACTCCCTGATTTTTTACCATAATTTCTCTTAGTGATACATTTCAGGTCACCCAGGGTGTTTGAATTGTATATTGTGAAAATGTGGCAATAAATTTAAAAAGACGGCTAATGAGAGAAAACCATCTACTTATCTCACATGCAATAGATAATTTATTTAGGAAAGTCCCTGAATTTTCTGGAGCATAGCAAGACATGTGTAGGCTTGCTGAGCAATTAATTTCAAAATGAAAAGGAACGAATTACTTTTCTTTTGGCAATTCTATATTGAAACCCTACCCTAATAATAAGAAACTTCTTTTTGTTACTTGGTAATTTTGAAATAGAAGATTTCTGTAAGCAAATTTTAACCTGTGCATCTCTAAGCATAAAATGCATCTCATTTCCAAGGTAGTGTTAAAAGCACTTTCTGTGGGCCAATTCTCATCTTCCAGGAAGCTTTTTCAGACCTCAGGCAGTGGATCCGGACACACGTAGGCTCAGCCTTCAGTTCAAAACGCCTGTCAGGAATGAAAAGGAACCTTGGTCCCTCACCTTCCTCATGGCCTTTTGGAATAAGTTCCCCTGCCATTCCCAGGGAATTGGCACACTTGACAAGCAGACCTTTTGAGGTTCGTCAGTGAGGTTGAGTTCAGATTTCCAAACTGCTAAGGGGGTTTCCACTCACAACTACACAGAAGCAGCCCAAGCGGCAGGCACAAACAGCCATGCCACCCGCAAGTCAAATCCCTTCATTTCGTCACAGATCCATTTTGTAGCAACTGATAGCTTTCATTCTCATCACACAAATGACTGGGAAATACTTGCCAAGTGCTAAAGTATTATCAGGAGAGAGTGGGTAAGAAGCACTTGTTGAATGAAAACGTTTTCTATCTTACACTCATTTTCCCTATTCCTTGCTTTCCTACCCTGGAAAGTGGGAATAAGCTTCATTGCCACTAACTGACAAGGATCCAGCGAGATGACACATTTGAGAATGCAGAGAACATGGTAGGCGGTGCAGTGCGTGCCATACCTGGGGAGACCTAGTCCATGTGGCTTCAACTGGTGTCAAAAGCTCAGTAATTATAAAGCGAACAAATGAAAGTGCAGCAGGAGACAGGAGAGGAAAGGACTGAAAAGACTAATGGGAAAGCAGGTTCACCTAGAAAGGAAGTAAACAGAACTGTCGGAAATCATTCCAGCAGTTAAAAGAAGGGGCTCCAGCCTTTTACATAGGACTCAGACTTGAAAGTTCTTCCTTTGCGATCTCTACAGCACATTAATAAAAGCCCTTTGGAAAGTGACTGAGAATAGGTTGGTGAGGGCTTGAGGGGAAGTCCAGCAGCTGGACAGACTACTCTCCTTTCCCCCATCACAGCCCCACAGGAGGACAAGGTTACTTGTTTAAGAAGCCTAAATGCCAGACAAATTTAAAAGGAAAGCAAGTTCATGGGAGTAATCATCATTTTTTTATCCTTTTACTGCAACCTTCTCTCTCCTCCAGGCTCGGTCTCCACCCCCAGCCCTCCTCCCTGTGCCAACGGAAAACCTTATACTCTGAAATGGCACTATCTGGTCTCCAGACATTCCAAAAAGCCTTTGGTACTTGAGAGAGCACACATAACAGAAAAAATACAAATACATGAAAAAAAAATCCTTAGCCTCAGAAATAGCCAGAGATATGCAAAGTAAACAAGAGATCAGCAACTACATACAATCAATTAGATGTACACACAGTGACCTGTATACATCTTAGAAACAGTGCTTAGGGAGAAAAGAAAAAGGGAGGGAGGGAGAATGACTCATGAACGAAACAAACATACCGGTCTTCTAGAGGAGGGTGACAACAGGGGAGGCTATGCAGGTGTGAGAGCAGGGAGTAACTGGGAAATCTCTGTGCCCTCTTTTTTATTTTGCTGTGAAATTAAAACTGCTCTAAAAAAAGTCTTTAAAATTAAAAAAGGAAAAGAATGAAATATCTACCCACTAATATTTATGAATATTTAAAATAGGTGCATACAAAACAAAAAGAGCAGACACACACAATACGTATTAAATTGCATTAGAATAGTTCCTTAAGTGGAGGGTGGAGGGGAAGAGAAATGGGAATAGGTTATGAGAACAAAAAGAATATGCAGACAGATGGGCATACATAGATAAGCAAGAGAAATAGCCAGCCCAGGCTAATGATGGAAATGAATGGGTACGTATGATTAAGTCAACCATATTCATGTGAATCCCAAAAATAAGTAAAAGAAGAAATTAAAAACAGGCTTCCATTTTGTGTCAATCAACCTGACAAACAGGAAGAATCATTGCACCAAGGTCTCACAAGGGTGGTAAGAAGCAGGCACTCATTTGTGTCTAGCAGGATTACAAGTTATAACTTTTTCAAAAGAGGGTCATTTACTAAAGTGTCAAAGGCTTCAATAGTAAATATATACCCTTGGACCCAGCAATCAAAAAATTTACCTTAATCAAATACATTTACCACAATTTTCTATTAAAAATGTTTACATCGTTGGGCCGCTGGGTGGCTCAGTTGGTTAAGTGTCTGACTTTGGCTCAGGGCATGATCTCACAGTTCATGAGTTTGAGCCCTGTGTCAGGCTCTGTGCTGGCAGCTTGGATCCTGGAGCCTGCTTCAGATTCTGTTATCTCCCTCTCTCTCTGCCCCTCCCCTGCTCATACTCTGTCTCTCTCAAAAATAAATAAACATTAAAAAAATTAAAAAAAAACATTCACATTGTGGTTATTTATGATAATGGAAAAACGTCAGGAATAAACGTCACACCAGAGGACTGGCTAAATGAATTCTTGCATTGTCCCAGATGGAAAGTTATAAAACAGCTTTAAAAAGATTTTGTAGAAGGATAATAAATAACACAGGGAAAGCAGGCAGTAAAATTATATAGAGAGTATGATTTTACCTTTGAAATTTTCAAAAATAAATAAATAAATGTGTGTATATCTGTGTACATAACACACACACACACACACACACACACACACACACACACTCATAAATTTGGAAGACATTCACCAAAATACTGACAGTAGTAATTTGGGAGAGTTTGAGTCAGGGATTTTCGCTGATTTTTTATTGTGCCTTGAATTTTACTGACTTTGTCAAATTATGTTTTGTAATAAACATGAATTCATTTTGTATTTAGAGAAAAAAAGTTACTGAAAGGGGAAGAAAAAAATAAGCCTGTAATCCTTTTCCTTAAGGCACATGCTGGGAAAATAGCTAATTAATCTATTAACCACATTTGTGATATAGCTGAATGATTTACTCATCTTGGGTAACATATTTGAATTTTTAGCAGGATCTTCTGTAGAGCTTGAACCAAAGGGTTGACTTCCCGGTTGGCAGAGGCTTTGGCAGGTCCATATGGAGAGAAATTTTACAAGCAGGCCAGTTTGCATAGGTACGTAAGTCAGAGAGGTTAATGGCAGACATTCAGCTCATAAGAAATGTTCTTAATGTTATCTTCTAGATCTCCTGCCCCTCTTCTGTACTTCTAAATCTACAACTCGAGTACATCACAAGAGTTTTCACCACAAGTGACCACCTTGGCCCAGCCTGAGCCGAATGGAACTCTCAGATTCCACAAATCTACTGTGACCATTGGCAACCCACAGCTGCTAGGACTCACTAGGGTTGTTTTTTTTTTTCCCTCAGCCCCCATTAATTAAATGGCTATTGATTTCTCCACTGATACCTTGCTTCTATTTATCTACAGAAGTTAAAAAGCCAGAGGGACCACCAACCAAAACCATGCTTTTGATGGGGAGAGTTCTCAGACTTCTTGGCTGAGCTAGCACAGCCTGCTCAGATCTCAACAGTGATAACATGGGGGTGCTGTGTGCTCTGTGGGCAGCCTAAAAAGGGAGGGGAAGGTTGTGCAGGGAGAGTGTTGAGGTGGGGAATAGGAAGAGAAGAGAAAGAATGTATGCCATATAGCCCAGCTAAAATAACAGAATCCGTGGCCCTGGGCAGAAAGTCAGAAGACTTGTCACTAGTTTGCAATCTATAGCTAACATATTTGGGGGTTCTGACTTGTCAGGAAGACTGGGATCTGTCTGGAAGATAAACTCCCTTGCAGTTGTGGCGGGCTTCTTCTGCTGGTATGTGATACTTTTGTCTGTCATTTGTCTTTTGGCCTACACAGCAAGGGTCTATAAGCAGCACGGGCAGATGCCAAACATAGCTAGTCTCCTGCTACAGCAAAGGTCGCCGGCACAACACTGCCAGCTGCTTTTTCCTTCTCTCCATTTAACCTTTACATGAATGTCCAAAGAGGGAGGGGCCTTGGACTACCATTGCCGCCTGTTTCACTGGGTCTAGTTTCCTTAAGAAGTGTACATTCTAGGAGGCAATCCTGTTGTCTGCACTTCTGAAAGGCTTAAAACACTCCATGGATAGTACTCAAGTTCCAATTATAGGGGCTTTTTTGGTTTGTTTTTCATTTTTTTTTTCTAAGAGTAACCCTTCCCACACTGATAAGGCACTCCAATATCTTGAAGTGGAGGGAGATGAAGATAAGAAAAAGAGAGGTGGGAAAAATACAGATTCTGGAATTTTCCCCAGGCTACACCTAGCTAAGAATTGCTGACAGGAAGTAAATAATAGAAGCTAAATGGAAGTTAGGTCTCCTGTAAGCCAAAGTCTAGGCATGCCTGTACACTCCTGTCCTTTCTCCACCATGAAATGGCTTATTACACTTTTCTCAGTCAAAAATTATTCCAGAGGGCCTAATATGCGCTTAGCACTGTGGGGAATTCAGAAGCATGACACCTGTCCCTGCCTCAACAATCAGTCACTTCCCATAATATGCCTTTTAAAATGCCGTTAGAACACCGATAGTAATGAATTCATAGACTGGTAACTATCTGAAATTATCTGGATGCTTATTTACTGACACTCTCCTCCCATTGAGAAACCAAGTTCCTTAACCGCAGGGCAGTTTTCTGTCCATTCACTCTGTATCCCAGTTCCCAGGTACATGAAAGAGACTCAACAAATATTCCTTGCATGAACAGAATGGAAGAGACAAGAATATCGCTTGAAGCAATAAGTCCCCATTACAAAACACTCAGCAGTTAAGTGAGAGACTGTAATTGCTATAGAATACCAGAGGAGGCTTGAGCAATGCATACAATTTAAAGAGCAGAACAGAATGAGCGAAGGCAGAATGTGGTAGGATGTCCTGGGCCCCCAAGCTGAATGTGTGATTTGGCAATGGAAGAGCGACTGATGAACTTCCAGTTCTGGGGGGTGGGGGGTATTGGAGAGGCCACAGAGGATGACAGCTTCGCAATGAGCATCCCTACAGAACAAGGGGTGAGGGGATCCTTGTCTTCCTGAGGATTTCAGAACAGGAGTTTCATAAATGCCTTTGCCAAGAGCTCTGCCCCAGGTACAGCTAGCCCGAGCTAAGCTACATGCTGGAATATAATGCCAAGACCCATTAAGTCTTCACGGCTTTGGCCCTGGCTCCAAGGGTCAGTGCTTCATTTCCGCAAATGGTTGGGCTGCTCTGGTCAAACAAAATTCCAACAAATAATTAACTTGAGAAGTTCCTCTGTTCAAACTACAGCTTTTAAAACTCAGCTAGGTCAGCATCCTATATGTAAATTTTACAGGCTTAGTTATCCTAAGTTTTTCCTCTAATTATACCATAATTTTGGCTAAGAAACAAAATTCCAGACTCTCAACATTTAATCTGAGCATTAAAAAAAATAAAAGGACTTTAACATGTGATGAATACAGTACTTCTTGTGAAAATACAGTTATTTCTCCATAGGAAAATGGATTTTATTTTAAATCAGACACAAATGGCACAAAACTCTTTCTTGATGCAAGCTGTTTGGTTTTCATTCCCATAAATTGAAAAATAAAGGAACAGATTCAATGATAATAACTGCCTTTTGTTGACCACATACAATGGGCCAGGCATAAAATACTTATATTTTTTAAACATCTTTTCTAATGTTCATCATAACAGTGTAAAGTAGATGATATTATCCTCATTTTACAGTTGGGTAAATTGAGGCTCACAGTTAAATAACCTGTGCAAAGCCATTTAGCAGTAAGTGGCAGACTTAAGAATCAAAATGATTCTCCCTCATACAAACCTGTAATATGGTCAATGGCTTGGTTCTTTAGGTTTCAAAATCTAAGACCACACAGCAATCAGATGTAGAATAAACTGCATAGATTTGTATGTTTATATGATTATTTTTCTTTTACATGTCTGTTAGCAGCAGCTAACCTTGCCTTGACAGCAAGCTCTCAATAGGAAAATATGATAGCATCTTATTTTGCTGCATATCCTCAGGACTTCCAACAGCACTCAATGGAGATGAATGAAGGAGTAAGAGAAATGGAACAGGGAAGGACAATGAAAAGCAGAAATATCAGTCTTCTAACTCAGATGGAGAGCTGACTAAGTGCCAGGCACCATCCTAAATGACAAATGTGAATTCATTCATTTAATCCTTACACCCATACAATATGGCTGACATTATTGTCCCTACTTTACCCATAGGCAGTTGAAACTTGAGGTTAAAAAATGTACTATTTGTAGTGAATGGAGTCTCGGTGGTTTGGCTCCCAGGCCTATAGTCTTTAGCACTGTGTTACACTCCCTCCCATCTCTGGGTCTACAGAATGAAGGTAGCACTTGCCACAGGTACACACGGCTCCAGCCTCAGGCCTTTGTGAATACTGGAAGACTGGACATAACAAATGCTGACATACATATAAAAATGGGCACCTAGATGGCTCAGCAGTTAAGCGTCTGACTCTTGATTTCAGCTCAGGTCTTGATCTTGCGGTTAGTAAGTTCAAGCCCCATACCGGGCTCTGCATTGACAGCGTGACCCTGCTTGGGATTCTCTGTCTCCCTCTCTCTCTCTCTCTCTTCCCCTCCCCCACTCATGCTCTAGTGCTCTCTCTCTCTCAAAATAAATAAATAAACATTAAAAAAGTAAAAATGGGCTAAATTCTATTCTTTCTTTACTCAAAGTTATAGTCTTACAAGCTACTTGTTTTAAACTAATCTTGCATCATGTATATTTGGTTGTTTTTAACTTTTTTTCTTATGGGTTCCCTTACCTAGGATTTGCATGTGCAACAGTTCAATGGTTCCACCAGAGCAGAACAGAGGTTGACTGAAAAGAGGGGTAAGACAGGTACGGAAGAATTTCAGGGCATGGTGAGCCAAGTCTGGATCCCGATTTAGATTTGTAACAGGGTTTCTAAGACAAAGCGATGGAACAACCACTCTAGGAGAGTGAATACAATAAATCCAGGATAAATGGCACCCAAGAGCCATGCAGGAAAGGTGAAGGTCATTTGGTAGGTGAGAGGAGCAAGGAACATCTTCATCTGAGTCAAGCCTGACCATCAGGTTGGGGTGACTAAGAGACAGGCTGTTAATTCCTGGAAATGGATCACAACAAGACACGGTAGAGAGAACCAAAGTAGAAGCCCAGTCCTAGAACTTGATGTCCACAGGGTCAAGAGGAGTAGGAAAAAGTGGGCAACAGGTTGGACCAGATCCAGCTGGTAGCAAAGAAAGTCTAAGGGATAAGGTAGAAGCCTGAGAGCAAGGCCTTAAAGGTGAGTTCTGGTCGCTCAGCGGGTGAATACTCTTTGGCCCTATCTGCTATAGAAAGAGGCAATGTGTATATTGCCAGTCTCCAACTTAGATTGGCATAAAAACTGGGTGGTGCTGAGCCTTAAGGGGAAGTGATCAAACTACAACATTGGGGAAGGCAGAGGAAATGAAGCAGTGACTGGTATGGGAGTACCTAATGTCTATATTTGCAACAGCAGTCAGTTTAATCAAGCACAAGAATGTAATAATGATACGAATATATGCACACATATGAATGCATTCATCTGCACCTGTGTATATATGTGGGTATACCACAAAACTCAAGGGAAAAGAGAACATGACAAGGGCCCTGAGGATGCAATTTTCTGGCAAGACTCAGTGTCCTCTCTCACCCCTCTCCTGGCTTACCTGCTCCTAGTCTTTTGTTGAAGAGCCATGTGCTTTTGTGCCACTTGGCTCTGCCTCATATTTTTCTCTCTGCCCTATATTCAACAGAGTGAGCATGAATATTAATCAAGTAATTTCTGGTAATTAGTTTCCTCAGCACAGTGTTCACTCTCTTTTGGTTTTGATGGGTCAATAAAGTGGCAAATTATGCTGGTCATAATATAAATGACCCTGCCAAGAGGAATCAATCCAGAAAAACCTGTTGTTACCATAAAATAGCAGGCTTCTTTTTGAACAGTTTAGCACGTGCTAGAAGAGGATTGGTTGACTGACCGACTTCCAAGGTCAATGATGAGAAGTCACCAAAAATAGCATAAGCACAAATGTTGCAAAAAATTCCAATAATGAGAAGGCTTATTTGCAAAGCTTATTTGGGGTGTCTCAGCATTGAAACAGTATATGGAAATTGATCACTACTTTAGCTTTAATTTTTAAGATTGCGCTCGCACACACTCTCTCTCTTTTCTTGCTCTCCTCTTTCTTCTCATTTTATGCATAAAAATGCAACCAGGCTGAACTAAAGCAAATTGGTTTAATTCCCTGGAGGGAGCATGAACAAATTTTCCCAGCAACTTTCTACCAGAGGCATTTGTGTATGGGTTTGTGGATGGAATGTGGAAGCAGTCAGCTACGTAAACCAGTAATCAAATGAAACATTACTCATTTCAAAGTGCCCTATAACAGCATGAACATCACCAATTAAAACACTGGGCAAGGGAGAAAGGAAAATGGCCCTCTCAACAAAAAAGAAAGAAAAAAGTATGTATGTGGATGTATGGCAGGGGGTGGAGGTGTTAAGGAGGGGAGAATAAAATCTAAGAGGAATTAATTTCCTTTTAAAGGCAAATCTGTCACAGGAGTGCTCGTAGGAGGTCTCTTTGATGGGAGAGAAGAAAGGGGTAGAGAATACATTCATTAGCTTCATCAAATTGAAATTTCAGCAGTTTACCCAAATTGCCCAACCATTACAGACTTACAAAGGCATTTGAATGTGCCCACTTTGAGCCTGTTCTGAAATAACAGGTAAATAGCACATGATAAGTAAGAAACACTAAGGGGTCTTTTATCTCTTACAGCTGAGGCTCCTATTGAAACACTGGTCCTTCAAGGATCACCAAAGAATAGTGTGTTTCTTCATTCATCAAACACTTGTTCGACAAATGCTGAACACTTTGTGCAGCCCTTGATGTTGGGGATACAGATGATATTTTTACAGATTGCAAAGAGCCCCCAAGCCAGACTCAGAAGCTAGCGTGCCTTCTATTTTGTAAAGTAACTGGCTCCAGGATCAGCCTTGCCTTCATCATATCTGTATGACCTTCATAGTACTCGTCTTTCCCTTCAAGATGGTTTCTATTATCCCGTGGATGCTGCTTCTGCCCACAACCTGGGAAGGAGGAGGCCAGCAGAGGACCTCTCCATGCCACAGAGCTCATCTAACCCGAACAGCTAGTGAATACCACGCACTTGCTCTCTTTCACTATATTCCCTCCAAATGATCTTCCTGAAAATCTACCCAAGGGCATAAAAGAGGGAAGAATATCAGCTGACCCTCAGACTGGCCCACCTTCGAGTCTCATCACAGCTCTGGCCCTCCCCAGCTCAGCTGCAGGGCCTCACTACCACAGCTCCCTGGCAGGACATCCAAGCCCCTCCCTCTGGCCTGTCTGCCTTTTCAGGTTTGCCCACCACTGCACACGCTGCCTTAGGTTCTGAAAACATCGGATTCTCTGTCTCCTCCTGCACAGACTTAGGATCCTGCCCTTTGTCTTTGCTTCCACCATTACTCCTTCTCCCATTCCTGCATTTATTTGTTTCTTATTCTTACACTTTAAAAAATTCTTTATACATTTACTTCTTTACCTATACTCATGATTATAATCACTATTGAAAAAATGGTCCAGTATAAGCAACAAATTAAGTTACATTAAGACTAGCCTGACCTCCAGAAACTATTATATTAAGAATATCAACTAGTTCTTAATTTTGACACATAAAGCTATTAAAGTACACAGACACTAAAGTAAGAGTAAATGGAAATGCCATCATCTGTTTTGCATGTCCAAGGTTGTTACTGATGGCGTCACTTTCTTATTTCTGTTTCTCCCTCTCTCTTTAGATAGAAATAAAGTTTTGAAAAAATATAGATATATTTCTCCCTTCATTTTCATTTAAGCACTGCGTTACTTACACTATGAAGGAATCTCACTTACAACATAATGACAGTCCTGAACTGAGTAAAGAACTGTTCCAGTGCCCCCAGGCGTGTGCAGAAGGACTTAGAGAAATCTTACCACACGTACACATCACTAAAGCACTAATAAGGTTACAAAACAATGCGTGTCATCTCTCATCCACTGTGCTCAGCCTATCAGAGAGTCCCTCTCAGAGTTTCTTCTCATACTTGAAAAGCTGCTCACAGCTCCTGGTGGCCCCGGATCGCTTGGGGCCCAATCAATGATTACCTGCACAGGAATGGCGGTCTTGGTAGAAGCCGTCCCCACAGGTGGACACGCACTGGCCATGCTGCATCAGCAGCGGAGGCTGGCAGGACGAACATTCCAGCCCACTAGTACATGTGGAGCACTGAGGCTGGCAGGCTGGCTCCAGACAGGGGTGGGAGAAAGAAAAAGGGAAGCTGTGATTAGCTCAAAGACACCAGCCCTGTGCCAATTCTTCCCTAGCCCAATTCTGAGGCTCTGTACTGAGAACAAGAAAGGCAGAATTACTCTACAACCGTCAGTCATATAGCACATACTTCATGCCAGGCACTGCACAAAGTGTGTTATATGTATGATTGCATTTAATCTTTACAGCAACCCCATACGGTGGTTAACCCCAATTTTTCACATGAGGAACAAGCTTCTAGAAGTTAAGTAACTTGCCCAAGGTGACAGGAAGCTGGTATTTGAAGCCAGGAAATTTGGCTCCTGAGTCTGCTCTTCTTATCCAATAATCCCCAATATCTTTCTCACTCAACGATTTCATAAGAATATCCCTTGTCTCTTTTCTTCCACAACCCATGGCAGAAATATAAGTGACTTTCAAAAAGTCTAAAGATTAGGAATCAGAAGAGGGAAAGTAGGGAGAAGTAAATAATTCCCTTTCTTAAGGCTTGAAAATGTCCTAGAAACTATTCTAGGCATTTCATATGTATTAAACACTTAATTCTCACAAAAATCCTCTGAGGAAGGTACTAGCAAGTACTATTCCACTGTATAGGTAAGAATACTGAGGCACAGTGAGGTTAAACACTCACAGCCAGGGTGTAAACCTATACACTTTTAAATGGATAATTAACTCTATGAGTTAGAGATAGGAAAGAAGTAACTATGATTTGGCCGTAAGCGAGTCAAAATTCTGCCAGGTGAGATCTCCTTAGATGCATTAGAACTCTGAAAAGTCACATGAACCCACTCTGGATCCCCCTGGTAACCCACAGGAGATGAGCTCTATTGCCAATTATCTGTTTGATGAACAAGCTAGTTAATTTCTCTGGCCCAAAAGTTCCCCATTTGCAAAATGAGAAAGTTTTAGTGTGTGATCTTGAATGTCTATGTCAATTCCAAAGTTCAGTCTTGGATTAATTGAGTATTGTAATCAATGACACGAAGGATTCTATTGATATTACTATCTTTGAAAGTCTTCAAAAAATGAAAAATCCAATCACAACCACCTAGTAACATCAGATCTCCACATCATCTATCCCCAAGTAAACATCAAAATACCTGTGAAATGTTAGAAGACTTTCAGGCAGAGATGCCAAGTAACCTATAGATGACGTTACTACCTTCTAATGGTTTTTGGAAGCTGTGCAGATCTTGAGTGCATCACCCCTCCTTGCCAACAGTGAGCTTCAGTTCACCGCTAGGCTGTCTGCCCAGAGCCATACCTAAACAGAGAGCACCAGCCTGGTAAAATCCCGGACCACAGCTGTGCACACACTGTCCATTCCGCAGCAACTTTGTGGGGTCCTGGCAGAGGTCACAGTGCTCTGGAGATTGAGAGCAGGTCAAGCAGTCTGGGTGGCAATGAACTATAATCAAGGACAAAGAAGAGGAAAATTTGACAAAGACCATATTATTTCTCTTACATTCTTCCAAAAAAGAATCTACAGAGTGTAGGGAGCTACCTTGAATAAGAAGAAGAACAGAAAACTCTGGAACATAGGTATGAAAAAGACCCCAACTAGCAAAAATGATTTCAATGAAAGATTTCAAAGAACCTCTCCTTGTCTGAAATATTATTACTGTCTCTGGTATCTCCACATTGAAGATACTAAAATGTTACAGGACAGCCCTATTAATGTTTCTACCTGATGGAATGCCTCTACAGACAGGAATTCTCAGCTTCATAATATATGATTTAAATGAATTCAATAATTTATGATTTCTTAGATGGTCTTCTTAAGCTTTAGTATGTATAGAAAGTTAAGACAAAACACAATTTAAAAAAAGAGTTGTTTAAAATATACAGCCAGCTTTCTTCTTTTTCTCCAAAATTCAAATCACATTTGTAACAATTGGGATTATCATTGAATTCAGTGGCAATTGTCAGCAAAGGATTTTTTTCAGGTTTTAAAGTTGTCAGGGACCTGATTTTCAAGGTACAGTACATTATAATATGCTAAATATTTGTTTAGGAAAGCCCAGGGAGCCACTTTGGTGAAGGTAACATAATTAAACCATAAAGTTGCTTTGCTTTTCCCATGATAAACTCTTCACAGAAACATTGTGATTAGCCAAAATAAGTTGACTGCAATAAAAGTGACTGCCAATATGAAAAATTGTGACCCACAGATGAAAACAATTAATTATGAAATATGAATGGAAGAAAATGCCACTTCTCCAAGAGAGACTAAGCTTATAGGCAAATTACTGCCCAGCCAGAGCAACTCCAATGCTTGCCAACAATTATTAACTGGAACTAATTCAACCCCAGGTGACTTGAAAGCAGAGCTGCAGAACAAGTAGATAAAATTTTCTTTTGGAAGAAATTAATGAGTCTTTAAACTTCAAAAACCCATTTGAGAACTCCAAAAGGAACCATCTGTTTAACAGCTCACCTTAAAAAAAAAAAAAAAAAGGACACCTGTAACATACTTTCAGCAATTGTTCTTACATCTTCAACAATGGAGCAGTCCTAGCATATATATAATATATATATGCCTTTACAAGTTTCCAGACTTTAGATTTTTAATATCTATCATCATTTTGCAAGGCAGATGAGGCACATTTTATTAATGAGAAAATTAAGATCTAGAAAGGGTCAATGACTCACCCAAGATCATCTACCCATAATCTGTTGAGTTTGGCAAATACACAGGCAAAGATTAAGCAATATCATTTGTTAGAAAAATTAGCAAGAAACCAACCAACCAACCAACCCAGTAGGTGACTTAAAAAAAGACGGGGGGGGGGGGGTAAAAGAAGGTCTCTTTGAATTTTTTGACAGTAAAAATATCTCAGTAGACATAAATCAGACATGGACCCACCTGATGTGCAATCTGGACAGCACTGTCCCTTCACCACTTGGGCTAGTGTGGCCACTGGACATGGTGGACAAGAGGGCTCATAGCAAGTGACCCGAGAGCCCTGGCACTCACACACTTTGCAAGGGCCATCCTCCCATTTCTCTCCTTCCTGCATGAAACAGTAAAGAACGATATTATCAGAATTGCAAAGATTCAGAAGACAATTTGCTGGTGAAGAAACTTACAGTTTCTGTAAGGGACAAAATGAAAGTCCTGCTCTGTACCAGGCAAATCTAACTCTGAAATAGGACAGTCATTGAAGAGTTTAAATTCAAAAGGATAATATTTCTCCTTCTTTGTTTATAATTGATTTATTTTAATGTAGAACTCAGGCAGAAAAATAAACTGGGAACGCATTCTGGGGCTTCTGAAATAAGTAAGAAGCATATAACACTTGTTTCTCAGTCTATCTCAACAAAAAATACCAGAGGGAATTACTATATACCTATAATTAGCGGGTACATTACATGCAATCTTTATAATAACAGTGGGAAGCTGGTTAAAGCCCTGAATTTCCTTATGGTTACTCCAGTAAGACTAACAGTAGAGTCATTATATTCTTAAAATTACAGCTCTTGCATGACCATTTTTAGTGAGCTGCAGATGTGCCATGGGCTTTCTCGCACTAAAATATTCTTTTTAGCCAAGCAAATTATGGTAATAAACATTAATATTTTGATGGAGAATTCCAAGTGAATTATAAAGAACAATTCATTTTTGCTCACTATCCTGCTCACTCTGAAGATAGGAAAAAGATAAGAGTTCCTACCAGAATGTTTTGGGGTGATGAAGACGGTAAAACAGGAGAGAATAGAAGAGCATATTATAATATAAATATGTGATAAAATATTTATTAAACCAATTGATGTTGAACATTCCAAACAATTAACGTGGCTATAGTTAGCAAAAATGAATGACACAATGTTAGAAAAATCAGGAATTTTATCTTGAGAAGGCAGAAGTGCTTTTCTTCCATTTCAAGGCAGACTGGATTCCTGGTCCCCTTATTCTATAGCCTCCAAAATTACAAGCTTGTTCATGTGAACAAATGTGCTTGTATTTTACCTTAAAAAGGAACCATACCATGTTGTCCTGTAAACAACCTTTAAAGAACAATCAGTTTTGTTTTGGGGAACTAACACTCCCACACCCCAAAAGCTCTCCATGCTTTGAAGAACATGAAATTGCATGGATGGTTAAACTGAAATTTCTAAGCCAGAAAAAATCAGAAGGAAGAAATCATCATAAGAAAGGGAAAGATATGTTTAGGAGTTTGCAGTTAGAAGAAGTATTAGTTATCAATTGTGGGGGAAATTAAGGTAAATAAAGGAGAAAAATTCAGTGAATCAAAGTGTTAGTTGTCATTAAGATTCTTACTTAATCCAAGACCATGGCACCAACAAACATGACTATTAAAAAATAACTATGGCATTAAGGTTCCCCAGAACACTTTATGCAGATAATGCTTAAAACAATTCTACCAATACAGTTAAAAAATCTATACTTACTGGAATACGTTTAACTTCACTTGCATTTGAGGACATCTAGAAACAAAGAGAAATGTATTTATTATACCACTAAAAACACCATTAGGCTGATCTATTTATTTTCTCATTTAAGAGTTGTCCATTTTGACCAAGTATCAGGCAATGTCATTCATTTGTTATGAATAGAAAAAAATCTATATATATCAAAAACAAGAAAAGCATACAATATGAGGTGAAGACAACAGGCCTCAGAAATATTTTTGAATTCTGATTCTCTCTTTGTGCTTGAGCAGTTGGCTTCAATATCCTTCAACATGAAGGACTTCACAGTCAAGGGATCTAAGCCTGTGGGGACAAACTCTTGAATCTTGTACCATAACACTATGGAGATTTAGACTCATTTAAAGCAACTTGCTTTTCTTTAACTCTACCAGGCTTAATCTATCTCCAAAAATGGGTAGGAAAATTGATACTATGAGAAAATAGAAATTCATCATTTATAGACAGCTTTTAATCTCCTATATTCTTAAGAAACAAGGACTAAATTATGAAATACCACTATGAAACAAACAACGCCAACAGCATAATAACAATGATGCCATTTCTTTAGCTTTTTTTTTTTTTAATGTGCCAGGCTCTATTCTAAGTGCTTTATAGGTATTATCTCAATAGCCCCATGAGGTAAGTACTGTTGTTATCCCTTCTTCACAAATGAGGATTAAGTAACTCATCCAAGGTTATAGTCAGCTAGTATGTGGCAAAGTAGATATTGGAATTTATAGCCTGAAAGGTTAACCATACACAGTACTCTCTCTCCAGCATATGCAGGTTGACACATGAAATTTTCTCAAATCATGAAGAAAAAGTAGGTAGGAATCAAAGTACTTAATCCCAATTCTTATCATTTTATTCTGATTGGTCAATAAAGCAGGTGGCTTTTTGATCAACTGGCCTACTTTTTAGAACACAATTTGTCAACATTCCAAAATCCCATGTGGAAAATCTAGGCTATACAAAGAGAGAAAATTTGAAGAGATTAAGATAAATATTTTTTCCTTTGGGTATATAATTTTTAAAAGTACAGACTGAGAAATAAAACCTTAGCAAATGGAATTTCATCCCACATCCAATCCATCAAAATCCTTTCAGTTCTACCTGCAAAATAAATCTAGGGCCTTCCTCCTGTGACCAAAACACCATCATCACTTCTGGACTATTGCAAAAACCTTTCAACCTGACCATTTACTCCCAGTCTCACCCCCTTCCATCACTTGCTTACAAAGCAGCCAAAGTAACACCTTCACAAGGAAGCCAGAGCACAGCACGGCTGCTCAAAGCTCCTAGAGCTCCCGTCTGTGTCACTGTAAAACACAACATGTTTACCATGGCATCCAGGCTACCTAGTAGACTCTGTTGCCAAATTCTTTCCCCTTCATTCTCTTAGTTCTAACTTTATTCACTTTCTTGCTATTTCTTGAGCACACCGAACACCCTTCTGCTTCTGTCCTCTTCATTTGCTGACTCTTTTTCCTGGTATATTTTCTCTCCCCAGGTATCCACGTGGCTTGCTCCCTTACTTCCTTTAGGTTTTACTCAAATTTCTCTACATGAGAGACTTCCCTGACCATACACTAACCTTATGTAAAAATGCACCTCCCTCCCCTCAACTGCTAGAAGGCTTTTGTCTGTCCCAGATGTACCCACTAGAGCATGAGCTCCTCACCATGAGCAGTGCCTCTTCCTGCTATTGGATTCTATGTCTCTAGGACCTGGCACAGAGTAGGTATATAATCACATTTGTTGAACAAATGAATGGGTAAAAGATATGAGAAGGTAATGCCCCTTCATTAACTAATTTTGAATTATTAATAGTCTTCAGTTATTAGTCTGATACTCACAAATTCTACATTTTCTTCATAGACACAATAACCATTCCTTGAAATACATTCAGGGCAGCATTTTCCATCTAAGTGAATTAATTCTTCACCCTGTAGAAGGATTGCAGAGGCACATATCAAATTACCATCTCTAGGTAGCAGTGCTAAATTGCAAAACAGCTGGATTTCCTGACTGGAATGAAAAACCTTAGCGCATCCTTTGTTTTGGCCCACTGCGTATTCCATCTCCCCCTGTTAGCTTTCTATGGAAAATCTAGGCAATACAGCTCACCCCTTCAAGTGTTTTTTATTCCAGTTCTGGAATGCTTGTGTACTGATCCTTCCATTGTTTCCCACCCATGACCAGGAGCTCCCATGAATAAGAATGACCAAGATTGCGGCATCTGGGTAGCTTAGTTGATTAGGCGCCCAACTCTAGATTTTGGCTCAAGTCATCATCTTGTGTGGCTGGTGAGATAGAGCCTCACATCAGGCTCTGTGCTTGGGATTCTTTCTCTCTCCTTTTCTCTCTGCCCCTCTGCCCTCCCCAACTCGTGCTTCTCTCTCTCTTTCTCTCAATCTCTCTCTCTTTCTTTCTCTCTCAATCTCAAAGTAAATAAACATTAAAAAAAAAAGAATGGCCAAATTAATTGTGGTACTGTTGGAAAGTTATGAACATAAAAGGATCAGGCTATCTCAAATATACAAGGTTTGAACTTGTGATTTGGTTTCATTAACAGTGCTCAAATCAAACCAACATTTTTCCTTGAATACGAAATCAGATACATCCCTTTATGCACAGATGTAGTCTCAAGCATAAATTAAACAGTAGAAAACTAATTTTTACTCAGTATTCTGAAGCTGTTATCCAACTCACATAATCACTATTTTTTAAATTAATTATAAGAGGAAGGAAAAAAGTCACATCAAGAAGGTAGATTTTTAACTTTCAAAGTCTTACCATTTTACTGTCCCCCTATTAATAATTTCATTATTTTTATTCTTATTATAAAATAACAAATGCTTACTAAAAAATTAAACAATTATAAATTCTATAACTTAGAAAGTATAATTCCACTGCTATCTACCTTCCAGAGAATCTGCTGTTAAAGATATGATCTCTGTTTACAATTTTTCATATGCATATAGTAACATCTAATATCTATAGGCTAAAGAATATTCTTTAAACCACTTTCCACTTTCTAAAGATATATCTACTGTCTAAAGAATGGTGATGTTTCTTTAAATCAAAACATTATTTAATTTGGGATCTACATTACATTTAAAGTGCAGAAACCATGTTAGGTAAAAACTGAATAACGTAAAATTGCACAAACAGAATAATCACAATGATATTTTATGTTTAAAAATACTGTGCACTACTAAATATATAAAATAAAAGCAGCAGTTGTCTATGTAGCATTATTGATGGATTTTAAAGTCTCTTTTCTACTTTTCTTGAATTGTCAATGTGTAAAATGAATATGTATTATTTTAATGAAAGAAAAGATACACTTTTAAAAGAAATACAAAAATACATGAATGATTGTAACTTTTTATAGTGCCTCAAAACTGATTTCAAAAAGAAAGGAGTTATATAGATCACTGTCCATCAAAATGTAATGCCCATCAGAGACCAAGGGAGAGCAGTGGATGCTATAGTGTGCGGGCGTATTTACATATAAATTGTTTTGCAGAAATGTGACAAATCAGCTAGTAGTGAAAGAGTAACCCAGAAACAGTGAAATTTGCTTTCAAGGCATATAAAGGGGTTTATATGCATGTAATCTAAGTTGCTTAAAACAATGTTTTAAAACCAGACAGAATATGTGTACTTCTATTAAAGAAAACGTGCGAGCAATTCTTGAGTGCCCACTCCAGGCATACAGACAAAACTGAAAATGGAGCCCACGTCATCCCAGGAGGGCAAGGAAGGTAGCTGTTCTGAGTCTTCAAACACTACTGTAAATAACAGCAAGCCTTGCCGCTGGGGAGCAAGGATTCAGTTTTGGTGAGGTAGGAGTTCTAAATAGATTTGCTATTTATAGAAGAAGCCCAAACTGCATCAGTTCACGGCGGGAAGCGCTGGCTCCAATTAGCACTGGACTTTTGCTTTGAGAAAAATTGCTTTGAGAAACAAAACTAATTCTTTTCTTTTTAAGAGGATTCTGCTGCATAGACCAGATGGAATCTGCTAACCCCGCCCCACTGAATCACACCAGACAAAAGAGTGTGTGATTCCACTTGCTTGCCCATTGGAAAAGGAAACACTCTTTTAAGGGAATTTTCCTCCAATGGAGAAGGGAATGGCATGTCACACTTACGGTATGCCTACCCGCTTCTGTACATTTTGCTAGAAACTTCAATCCTACCTCCCACACACTACCACCATTTTATGCCTCATATGCGAATGCTAAGTCCTTTAAAAAAAAAAGTAATTTGACTTCTTCTGAATTCATGTTCATAGATAACACCAAATATAGAAAAAAGGAGAATCATCATACTATGCTATTTTACTATTGATTTATTTGTGTTTCAATGTCTAGGGATTTGGTTACATCAAAATCAAAGGTTTTTTGTTTTTTTAACAAAGAAAAACTGTGTGCTAATTTCCATGCTACTCAGAATACTGCTATTGATAGCCAATGTGATAATTATTACAATGGTGAAGCTGCAGAATTCTATCTCTTCTTCCAGAAGTTGACTTTTCTGCATCTTTGTGGATGGACATATACTTAGACTTAAACCACCCTTGGGATCCAGGATTAGAAACCAAATGACCTTGGTATTCTAGAAAAGGCAAAAAATGGGGTGGAACTGAATAAAAATAACAATAGCATATTTTCACACTCCCCTTGCAGATAGTCATTTTCTCCAGATGCTCCTAATGCATTTAATTCATATTTCCATAATCACTGGTACCATACATATATGATTTCTGTTTATGTATCTGACTTCCCCCAAAGCCTAGAAACTCTTGAGATTAGAATGCTACTTATTCCTCTTTTTTATCTCCAAGTTAAGCAGAAGTTAGAAAGTTTGTACTCCAGGCGTTCACAGGGTCATTAACCAGTGCGATTTACAGAAATCATGGCACAGAAAGAAGGAAGGCTAAGGGATATTTATGGTAAGATTCAATTTTGGTTAAAATTTCACTTCTGGTAGTGTTTCCAGTTTAGAACCCAGTGCCTTAAACCACATTTGGAAACACAGAGATCACCTGGAAGACACTAGTTTAGTTGACTAAAGACCTGGAGAAATGAGATAAAGGCATTGGACGTCCTCAGTTCATGAGGTGGGGTGGGAGGGTGAGAACTGGGAGGAGATGAGGTTGTGCTGTGGGGGTGACTGGAGGGTAGCCGAGGCCCTCCGCACTTACCTCAGCAGTCGCTCCCCATGTTTTCTAAGAACAACCAAGACGACCTGGCATACGGTGTCACTGGTAGGTGTTATGGAGGATAGCAGGCACTTGGAAATTCGTTACCATTGGAGATAGTGAGTCAAATTATTTTCTGTGATTGCGACTCTTTGTCAGACCTAACTGGAAATAGGTGGCTAGAGGACCCACCCCCCCAGAACCACCTCTCCCACATTGTCCACAAACACTGGGATATTATTAGGCAAACTGAAACCTTAGAAAATAACCCTGCCTCCTCTAGGCAGACTGCTGAGGCCAGGAAGCCCAGCCTCAGCCTGAGACAGAGGGAGAAAGAAAAGGGCCCTGACTAGGATTTTTCTCATCTTCATCCAACCATTCTGACTCCCCTGACATCAAGAAGGAAAAGAAATGAAAAGGCGTGTGGGGGGGAAATAAATCTGTAATAGCAAGACCCTCTTTACCTAAATATGTTTCAGCTCTGCCAAGACTTAGAAGTAGGAGGCAAAATGAAAAATCACCCTGTCATTGACAGCCCTGTTTGAAAGGTTGTTCCTCCTCAGGCTCAGTGCTAAGAGGAGCTGAGATGTGGGGGAGAAGAAATAGAAAGAAAAATGCCTTCACAGACATCCAGTGCTTCAGATCTTCTGAGTTTCCCTCATCTACTCAAGTTCACAACCCTCCGGGAAATTGGTGGGGCGGATGGGAGCGGTGAGGGAGAAGCAGACAACTTTAAAAGCAATTTGTTTTGCAACGGGTCAAAATTGAGTTCAAAGAGGAAAACAAAAAGGCAATTTTCCTACAATATACATCTATAGTCCAAACAGAGCCTGCTTTGTTAGAAGCTTCTAGAAATTCTGCAGACAGTAAAAGTCAACAGAGGTCAACTGAGTTAATTATTTATGAGGTGCTCCTCCTCTCTTTAAAACAAAAACAAAAACATTTCATTTTCTTTCCTGATCCACAGAAGCAGCCTGTAGGTGCTGGCTCTCCTTTCTGCTAAATGCTGCCAGTGGGGCCTGCAACAGAAGCTAGGCCCCGGCAGCACCTGCGGACTTCTGCTCCCAACCATAGCAAGCTGGGCGGCCACCAGCCATGAGGTCCAGCTGCCCTGACTGATAGGCTAATGTCCCATATCATGTCCTTCCCTTTCATGTCTCTGGCTCAGGGCTTCCAATCTGACCAGATGCACTGAGAACTAAAAACTCCAGGGACTGTTCCAAGCTAGTCTGAACAAATAGTGACATTTATTTTACACCACAGAATCTTTGTGCTGAAAGTTTCTGTGAAATGTGAGTGGCTGTCGCCTTTGCTGCCAAAACATAAGGAACAGGTGAGGGGCCCCCTATCTCATTGTAGAGAATTGTTACAGTCCAAGTGAAAATGCCTTCGCTGCTTACCAGGGCGCACTCCACTTTGGCACACTCTCCAGTCTGGCAGGTCACTTGGCCGTGGTCACACATGCAGAACTCGCAGGTTGAGCCCTTCCACATTTCATCCTGGTACCGCACAATCCCATTGTGCGAGCAGCTTCCGGCAGGAGACACACATTCCTCACAGCATTCCCCATGGCGCTGAGCCCTTCTCTGACCCTGAAGAAACAAAGATGGCGGGTAAAGGGCAGTGTCCTTGGCCTGACCTAACCCAGTGAAGGCAAGTTACCCTCTACCTCAGCCCTCCTTTCTAGGAAGCAGATCTTTCATATCTTTATCTGGACTAAGAAATGCATTTCTTTAATGACCCAGAATAAGGTTTTAAAAATGAAGCTACACTCTGTCAAATACCTTGGCACATCTCAGTGGGGGGCAGGCCTGTTTGTGGCACCGGGTCTCACCCTGGTCACATACACACGTGGTGCAGGCGTTCTCATTCCACTGCTCACCGTGCTAAGGAAAGAAAGAACAAAGTGGAAAATCAAATGTCATGTATATCAAATAGAAACACAGGTGCATAAGACACACAATTTTATTACAATTTTTCATTGAGCCACATTGAACGTACTCATAAGAAATGATATTATTTAGGCAGCAACGACCTCTAAGAAAAAAAGTCAATAAATGTCCAAAGGGAACTTTGCATTTATTTTTATTCAACTATATTCATTCTACAAATGTGTTGAGGACCTCCTCCATGCCAGGCCCAAAGAGGCTCTGGAGCATCAAAATTCATAAAAAGACCCTGTTTGCTGCCTAGTCAGCGGCCATTCTATAGCTCCTCTTCTTTTCCAGGAGACCCAGTAACCACTGCCAGAGACTCACTCTCCAAGCTTCCCTTGCAGTTAGACAAGGGCATTGTCCCAATCCTAACTGAGGAGACCTCTGAGGAAGTTTGCTAGAGCAGTGGAGGCCAAAGAAAAGACTCTTCTCTCCCATAAAAAAAGAAAAGTCATCCCTTTTCCTCACCAGCCTTTAGTAATGATTATATGTGGATAAGCTGCTTAACCTTGAGGAAGCCATCTTGGGGACATGAGGGGACAAGACAGAAAGCAAATGACAACGGGCTATAAATGGTAGGGTGGAAAGATCAGTAAAGAGCTTAGGGGTAACTGGATGGTTCAGTCAGTTAGGCATCTGAC
Organism: Suricata suricatta; assembly: GCF_006229205.1. Taxonomy (NCBI): domain Eukaryota; kingdom Metazoa; phylum Chordata; class Mammalia; order Carnivora; family Herpestidae; genus Suricata; species Suricata suricatta. The sequence continues at coordinate 133,735,076 of NC_043700.1, forward strand.
TTCGGCTCAGGTCATGATCTTGCAGTTTGTAAGTTCTAGCCCTGCATCAGGCTCTCTGCTTTCAGTGCAGAGCCTGCTTGGGATCCTCTCTCACCCTCTCACTCTGTGCCTCCTCTGCTCATGCTCCATCTCTCTTTCTCAAAAATAAATAAACTTTTTTATTTTTTTTAAAGAGCTCAGGTCCGTGAAGACATCATTGTGACCTGAACTGATCAACACTACAACTGCCCTATCTCTACACTTCTTGCTATATGAGATTATTTTATGTTTTCATTTTAGCCACTTTTAGAGGAGTACTTCTGTTACTTGCAACCAAAAACATCACAATAGATATAAAGGCTATCCCTTCCAGGAGAAATTAATCTGACACATATGTGGCTATTGTATTGGACAACAAAGATCTAGTAATACAAAAATCCTTTCCCAATTAGTTATGTTCATTCAGACTGCAAGGGACCCGTCTAGAATTTGTGACACTCATTCCCTAATATTCAGTTCCAGATTCTGAACTGAGAGTCATAATTCCAATTTCTACTTAGCTTTCCATAGAATGGCTGGCAAACAAGGAAGTAGTCAGGCTAATTGTTTATATGTTCTTTGCTTTTGAATAATGTAACTTTCTTTTGGCTCAGTAGGGCACTCCTAAGACAACATTCATTCACTCATTTAATTTGTTGAACTCATTTTTATTTGCAGGTAATGTGTGTTAGGCATAATTATCTAGATTGTTCCAATAGTACTTTCAAGTGCGCAGGTTCCACCACCATTAGCTTCTCTCCTTCCTTCCCACTCTCCCCTACTACCCCCATGCTTCCCCACAGTTTAAGGCAGGCAGAAGCTGTCTCTAGATATCAGTACATACAATCTGACCAAAGCAGATAGACATTCCAGGGCCTCCAACCTAAGTGTAAACCGATAGAAACTAATGATAGTCCTTTTTTTCCCTTCGAGACATGTAAACAGTAAGTTCACCAAGGTTCATGAACCAGGTGCTGCCTGCCAGCACATTCCTTTATATTTCTAATCCCCTTCAACTTATTTTTTTCATAAAGGCTTTATACAAAGAGAAGAAAAAAGCTGTTTATGTACTGAATTACTAATCTTGGCAAAGACTCAGACAAGAGGGTGGGGAAGTATAGTGGTTGGAAGGATGAAGGGCATACATGTGAGAACATATGTCCAAACACCTACAAGGGGGACATCAAAGGTTACCTCGTACACTCGGCCAGATGAAGAGCAGGATCGGGAAGAGCACTGTGGGCAACATTTTCCAGGAACTCGGACTACAGTTTCATCCTTACACCCAAAAAAGGAATAATCCATCAAAAGGAGAATTAATAAACCAACAACAGTAGGAAAATTTCATTCATAGCCAACTCAATCATGTGCCTCAAGCATCCATAAATAGCAATTTCCTCTCGTTTAGTATTTATTAGTCACCTGGTGCTTTGGTAAGAATTAGCACTTCCAAAGTCAGCATGACTCTTAAAATGTTTGCACATTCCTCAAGTGCTACCCTCTTTTCTAAGAGCAAACAAAAGCACAAATAATAATAATAACAACAATAATTGTACTTAGTGTTTTCAAGCCTGGCTCATTCAGTTAGGCATCTGACTTCAACGCAGGTCATGATCTCACAGTTTGTGAGTTGGAGCCCTGCATCAGGCTCTCTGCTTTTAGCATGGAACCTGCTTGGGATTCTCTCTCACCCTCTCTCTCTATGCCTCTTCTGCTCACACTCCCTCTCTCTCTTTCTCAAAAATAAATAAACATTTTTTTTCTTGAAGAGCTTAGATCCTTGAAGATTATTTTAAGACTTAACATGACCCTAAGTAGTAAATGTTCTTTTCCTTGCTTTACAAACAAGAAAATACCAGAGAGATTATGTTATCTGTCCAAGGTCAAACAACCAACCTGGTAATGACAATAGTTGGAGTGAGACCAGAGCATGGAACCATACAAACACTTAAGGATTATTTACACTCCTGCTGAGTTACTGCTAAACCCAAAATGAAGGTATGGCTCTACTGATAAGTGACTTCATCATTCTTTTACATCTTTATGTGAATCCACAAATTTACATATATGCACTAGAAGGTTCCTTCACATGAAAAAAAATCAATCAATTGTATCCCTAGATATTTGGGAACAAGAGCATAAAAAAGTGGGTGAGCTATTTGGGAATAAGCGCAGAAAAAAGTGGGTGACAGAGAATAAAGGCCCAACGAACTGCTCCCTGCCCACTCCCTACCTTTCACCTCTACCACCCTCACCCCCAGAATGTAATACCATTTGTCTCTGATGCCCCACAAAGAATTTTCACAGGAACTATTCCCTCATTTTTACCAGAGTCAGCTTCTCACTTTGACTTATCACTACAACCTTTTAAATGAGAGTAAGGTAGACAAATTAAAGGCAAGGAAGGAGGGTTAGAATATACCAGGCTTTAAGGACTAAGAACTGGTTTGTCTTACATAGAAGATACTTCCTGAGCAGTTACCTTCACTTACTCTTATAAGAAGCAGAAAACTTTAATTTTTCTTGAACAGTTCCAGTCATACGTCAGTAGTTCTTTAACTCAACTTTACATGATCAGTTAGACTAATGCATTACTACCTAATAGGGATTTATTTCAAATAACTGAATCACTGGAGTTAAAATGACAACTATTTTCAATGCTTTAGGTTATTTTATTTCTTTATTCTTCTATATGAAAAATATCATGATCATTGATGTTTAATAGAGTAGTGAAAATTGGGACACAACATTGAAATCATCAAGCATTTCTGAACCTCAGAACTCTTCAGCTTAATGAAATTTTAGTGAGAAAGTAAAATAACAGTGTATTTAATGTCACACTATTCAGTAATTTTATTGTAGTAAATAAGGGAATTTATATAATGCTTGGTAAATAGGGAATGGATGTCATGATCACAAATCTTGAATCAGCACAGAGTTACTATCAGTCTTTCTTAACCAACATGGACTAGACCCAAGTATAGTAGTAGCAGAGTCAACTCAAGAGCACGGGGGAAGGAATTAGTTGTAGTAAGGTTAATACAAGGAAAATCAAACTTTCTAATTCTTACTGGCAATACTTAATTATTTATTTTATTGACAGAAACAAAATCTTTATTCACCAATCCAGATCAACAAGGGAAGGAAGGAAAAGCATTTGAAGAGAAGATATCCTAGGTTACAAGAAAATTATCTGACTGACAGGTGGTAACTCACCTGGGTTGGTGCTTCATTAGTAAGACTGGACATGCAAGTAAGAAAAATGACAGCAAAGTGGGTCAGAAAACTGGAAAAGATTTTTAACAGTGCATTTTGTTGCTATCATATATCTGTATCCTTTCATCCTGGACTATGTAGATTTGTTCTTCTAAAAGTATAGGCTACACAGGGGCCAGCCAACTATGGACCATGGACCAAATCCAGCCTACCACCTGTTTCCATAAACTTTTATTGGAATGCAGCCACATCCACTCATTTACATATTATCTATAGCTGTCTTTGTGTTACAATGGCTGAGTTGAGTAGCTGTTTCAACTGAATGGCACACAGAGCTGAAAATATTCACTATCTGGCTCTTTACAGAAAAAGTTTGCCAAACCCAGGACTTATATAATACCCTCAGTAAACACAGAAATTGAATACAAAAAAAATATGATTAATGTCATTATAATTTGGGGTAGAACTACCATTAAGGAGATATTTAATTGTGGTTTTCATATTCCTTAAATAAAAATATTTATGATAAAAAAATTTTATGGTGAATTATAGCTAACAGCTCTTGATGAAATATTTTCCCACTGTGATACCTCTGTAGATAGATACAGAAAGAGATAAAAATTTCACTACCAAAAAGTAAAACAGCCAAACTCCTGCCACTGCTATGAGAAAGAACCATTGTGCAGCCTTTCTTTGCTATGTAAACCTAAAGAGATAGAAGAACCACCATTTCCACCTAACTCTCTGCCTTTCTATACCAAACACAACGCACATTCATCCCTCTGGTGTGTGGCCACAACTGTTGGAAGCAGTCAGAATGCCAGCCCTCACCTCTCTCAATATCTTTCTTGCTACATCTACTCAGAGCCCATAAAGTAAAAAAGAAAAGAAAAAAAAAAGAGTGGGAAGTATGTGTGTTGGGGGAGGCAGAGGGAGTGATAAAAAGTAGAGGGATAGGACAATGCCTCACATGAAAAGCATCTGGTCACCAAGAGGGACGAAGAGAGCCTTTGCAGCAGTGCCAACTGGGGATTATAGTTTTTTGTTTCACATATTAAAAGCATAAGAGGGTTGAGCAGTGGAGGTAGGAAAGGATCCAATCTCAGCACAGTAGAGGTATACTCAGTGAAAACCTGCAAGCTCCTCAGACAAGGAGACACATTTCTTAGCATCTGGCTATGGATCCAAGAAGGGGAATTAGCCAGGTGCAAGTCACTTACCCTTGCAGCTTTCAACTCGTGGACATGGACATATTTCTCTTGATCAGGATGAGTAAATAGAAGGCAAGAAACTTGGGAAAAACCCTGAAGAGCAAGCAAAACTAACAATGTTCTGAAGATTCAGAGAAAAAGCAGACTTTTGAAAGCTACACCTACAAGATCTAAAAAAGACTTAAAAGCTATTTTGCAACTTCAGTAAGATGCAGAAAAATGCAGTCATAATTAAATAGAAGCAAGCAGCAATAAAGAAAGAATAAGCATTAGGATAAAATACTAGACGAACCAATGAAAGGAAAATAAGGAAGCATTAAAAGAAAATTAAAATGAAATTGTCAAATTAAAATCAATACTAGAAGTGGTAAATACAAACTCAATACAAACTCAAGAAACTCTTTCCATATGAAGAGGAAAGACACAAAGTGAAAACTGATGAGAGAGAACATGATTGATAATGGGGGGGAGAGCAATCCAAGAATCATCATAACTGTTTCTGGAGAAATATGATTAAATCAAGCCCATAACAGGAGAAAGCATTTCAAAAACTAGAATACAGACTGAAAGGGCTTCACCATATTCCAGGCAATAAGATGAAAAGACACCTCACCTAGAAATATCCTGAAAAATGTTTCAATTACAAAGATAAAGAAACATCCTGCAAGAATCCAACAAAGTAAAACTAGCTGAACACCATGGAATAGAAAGCAGATAGACATCAGACTTTTCTGCCAGGGCACTAAATTTCAGGATTCAGTGGAAAAGAGTTCATAGAATTCGGATGTGAAGAAATTATAATGGCCTTCAATATTTTACCCATCTGATTATCAGGGGCACCTGGGTGGCTCAGTCAATTAAGCATCTGACTTCAGCTCAGGTCATGATCTCACAGTTCATGAATTGAGCTTCATGCTGAGCTCTGTGCTGACAGCTCAGGGCCTGGAGCCTCCTTCAGATTCTGTCTCCCTTTCTCTCTGCCTCTCCCCTGCTTGTGCTCTGTCTGTCTCTCTCTCTCTCTCAAAAATAAACATTAAGGGGCACCGGGGTGGCTCAGTCATTTGAGCGTCTGGCTTCAGCTCAGGTCATGATCTTATGGTTCATGGGTTTGAGCCCCATGTCGAGCTCTGTGCTGACAGCTAGCTCAGAGCCTGGAGCCTATTTCCGATTCTGTGTCTCCCTCTCTCTCTGACCCTCCCCTGCTCACGGTGTCTCTCTCTGTCTCTCAAAAAGAAATAAAAGACATAAAAAAAAACTTAAAAATTTTTTTAAACTAATAATTTTCAAACACTTAATGACTGAGAAGACATATAATCTTCTATTTTTCTTGAAGAAGATCCAAAGATGAAGTTCAACTTACTCAGATTAATCAATATTGCCAATGGGAATATTACAGTATTTAAAAAAAATTTTAGTTATATCAGGAACACCTCTCATCAGATTGAACTGACCATTTTAATGAGCCTACAAAAATGTGGATGGGTCAGGGTTCTGTTCACAAGGTGTCTGGACAAAAGTTGAAAGCAACCAATTTCAGTATAAATTTATATCCCTAAGGGAACAACACTTTGTTTGAACTTTTGGTATTTCTCCTTTTGTCAGAGATGATCACCAACTTCTTTTTTTAGTATAAATTTATTTTTATCTTAAATCCAATTTAGTTAACATATAGTGTAATAATGATTTCAGAAATCAAATTTAGTGATTCATCATTTACGTATAACACCCAATGCTCATCCCAACAAGTGTCCTTCTTAATGCCCATCGTCCATTTAGCCCATTCTCCCACCAAACACCCTGCCGGCAACCCTTAGTTCGTCCTCTGTATTAAAAAATCTCTTATGGTTTGTCTCCCTCTCTGTTTTTATCTTATTTTTGCTTCCATTCCACTATGTTCATCTGTTTTCTTAATTCCAATTTTGAGTGAAATTATATATTTGTCTTTTTATGACTTATTTTGCTTAGCATAATACACTCTAGTTCCATCCATGTTGTTGTAAATGGCAAGATTTCATTCGTTTTGATTGCTGAGTAATATTCCTATACACACACACACACACACACACACACACACACACACGACATCTTCTCTATCCATTCATCAGTCAATGGACATTTGGGCTTTTTCCATACTTTGGCTTTTGTCGATAGTGCTATTATAAACATTGGGGTGCATATGGCCCTTCAAATCAGCACTCCTGTATCCTTTGGATAAATACCTAGTAGTGCAATTGCTAGATTGTAGGGCAGTTCTATTTTTAATTTTTTGTAGAACCTCCGTAATGTTTTCGAGAGTGTCTACTGCACCGGCAGTGCAAAACTGTTCCTCTTTCTTCGCATCCCCACCAACATCTGTAGTTGCCTGAGTTGTTAATGTTAGCCATTCTCAAAGGTGTGAGGTGTTATCTCATTGTGGTTTTGATTTGTATTTTCCTGATAATGAGCAATGTTGAGCATCTTTTCATGTGTCTGGTAGCCATCTGGATGTGTTCTTTGGAAGTGTCTATTCAAGTATTTTGCCCATTTCTTCACTGGATTGGTTATTTGGGTATTGAGTTTGTAAGTTCTTTATCTGATATGCCATTTGCACATGACTGCCTTTTAGTTTTGCTGATTATTTCCTTCTTATGCAGAGGTTTGTTTGTTGTTTTTTTTTTTTTTTTATCTTGATGACATCCCAATAGTTGCTTTTGTTTCTCTTGCCTCTGGAGACAAGTTGAGTAAGAAGTTGCTGGGGCCAAGGTCAAAGAGGATTTTGCCTGCTTTTTCCTCTAGGACTTTGATGGCTTCCATTTAGGTCTTTCATCCATTTTGAGTTTAGTTTTGTGTATGGTATAAGGAAGTAGTCCAGGTTCATTCCTCCGCATATCACTGTCCAGTTTTCCCAACACAATTTGCTGAAGAGACTGTTTTTATTCCATTGGATATTCTATTCTACTTTGTCAAAGATTAGTTGGCCATACATTTGTGGGTCCATTTCTGTGTTCTCCGTTCTATTCCATTGATCTATGTGTTTGTTTTTGTACCAGTACCATACTGTCTTGATGATTACAACTTTGTAATACAGTTTGAAGTCCGGAATTGTGATATTTCTAGCTTTGGTTTTATTTCTCAATCTTTTCATTGAGGGCTGATTCGTGACCCAGTATGTGATCTATTATGGAGAATATTCCATGTGAACTTAAGAAGAATGTGTATTTTGCTGCTTCAGGATGAAATGTTCTGAATGTATCTGTTAAGTCCATCTGGTCCAGTGTGTCCTTCAAGGCCATTGTCTCCTTATTGATTTTCTGCTTAGATGATCTGTCCATTGCTGCAAGTGAGGGGTTGAAGTCCCCTACTATTATCAATGAGTTTCTTTGTTTGTGATTAATTGATTTATATATTTGGATATTGTCACATTGGGGACATAAATGTTTACAACTAGTTAGATCTTGGTGGATAGACCCCTTAATTATGATGTAATGCCCTTCTTCATCTCTTGTTACAGTCTTTATTTTAAAATCTAGTTTTTCTGATATAAGTATGGCCACTCCAACTTTCTTTTGATGACCATTTGCATGAAAGATGTTTCTCCATCCCCTTACATTCAATCTTCAGGTGTCTTTAGGTCTAAAATGAGTCTCTTGTTAGGGCACCTGGGTGGCTTAGTCAGTTAAGCATCTGACTTCAGCTCTAGTCATCATCTCACAATTCATGGGTCTGAACCCCACATCATGCTCTGTGCTGACAGCTCAGAGCATGAAGCCTGCTTTGGATTCTGTATCTCGCTCTCTCTCTTCTCTTCTCCCACTCACAGTATGTGTCTCCTCCTCTCAAAAATAAATATACATTAAAAAGTTTTTTGAAATAGTTTCTTATAAGCAGCATGTAAATGGGTCTTGTTTTCTTATCCATTCTGATACCCTATGTTTTTTTATTGGAGCATTTAGTCCATTTACATTTAGAGTGAGTACAGAAAGATGAATTTAGTGCCATTGGCTGCCTGTAGAGTTGATATTTCTGGTGATCTTTCTTTAGTCCTTTCTAGTCTTTGTTACCTTTGGTTTTTTGTTTTGTTTGTCTTTTCTCCACTCAAAGAGCCCTCCTTAAAGTTTCTTGCAGGGCTGGTTTCGTGGTCACAAACTCTTTAAGTTTTTATTTGTCTAGGAAACTTTATTTCTCCTTCTATTTTTAATGATAGCTTTGCTGTATAAAGAATTCTTGGCTGCATACTTTTCCAGTTCAGCATGTTGAATATATCTTGCCACTCCTTTCTGGCCTGCCAAGTTTCTACGAATAGGTCTGCTGCAAATCTGATCTGTCTTCCTTTATAGGTTAAGGACTTTTTTCCCTTGCTTCTTTCATAATTCTTTCCTTGTTTATGTATTTTGTGAATTTGACTATGATGTGCCTTGTTGATGGTTGCTTTCGTTTAATCTAATGGGGGTTCTCTGGATTATCACCAGCTTCTAAAATATGATTACAACTATGAAACAAAAAAAAACCATATCCACATTTGCCTACAAAAAAAAATTGGAATGAATTACCCAAAAATCTATTGTGGTGTTTTTAAATGGTAGAAATATAGATGATCATTTTCTGCTTTTCTGCCTTTTCTAATCTTTCCTTAGTAAGTACAGATTATTCTTACAATTTAAAAGAAAAAAACTCTTACATTAAAAATCAAATATTTTCTGGAGCTCAAGACCTGGAAATACACTTCTTCTGATGGACTTATATGTTTGTAATTTTAATGAGTTAATGCATATAAAATAGTTGCAATCATGTTCAATGCTGTTAGTGACTATTGTTATTGTGATTATTATCATACATAAATGCTATATATAACTCAACATTTTGGAAGGCCATATAGCATAATGGTTAAAAATATGAGTCAGGTGGGGCACCTGGGAGGCTCAGTTGGTTGAGCATCCATCTTCGACTCAGGACCGATGATCTCATGGTTTGTGAGTTTGCGCTCTGTATTGGGCTCACTGTGGTTAGCACAGAGCCTACTTCATATTCTCTGTCCCCCTCTCTCACTGCCCCTCCACCACTCATCCTTACACACACACTCTCTCTCTCTCTCTCTCTCTCTCTCTCTCTCTTTCTCTCAAAAACAAATAAACATTTAAAAAAAATATGAGTTGGGTGTGGTCTGCTGAGTTTATGCTGCAGAATTACCTAGGTTAGAAGCACTGATACTTCCTAACTGTGGTACCTTACTCAAATCACTTAAACTCTTCATATCTCAGTTTTATCCACCAGCAAGTGGGGATGATAATAATCGTTCCTACTTAATAGGATTGTTATGAGAATTACAAAGCTCTTAAAATTAATGACTGGCACATAATAAATGCCAAAAATGTGGTGATGGTGAGGATGATGATGATTGGTAGATGGTAGACAGTGGTGATGATGTTTCCATCAAAAGCCTAAATTTTATAATGCCCCTTTATATCATCAGAACATCTAATATTTAATAATGATATTAAGTCTAGAAAAATATTTCTAAATAATCTGAGTGTTGTTTTCCTAAAATATGTGATGGCAAAAATATAAACTTAATGATGCAAGAGTGATTAAAATCAATCTATTTTTAAGACTTCAGAATGCTTGAATATCAACTAGCTGTCTCAATTTTATGCTACCAATTTCATCTTTTTAAATTAGTTATGTATATCAATGCAAACTATATGTGAGTGCAGTGTTTGAAGCTAGAGTTTGTATTTAATGTTTTTAAAAATGGGCACTAGCATTTTCAGTTATTCCAGTATCTACCCCCCTAACATGCAGTCCATTAAAGTTTCAAAGATGTACAGCAGAAGGCTCACAATGTGGTGTTTCCTCCATGCCTCTTCCCACTTTCCTTATTGCAATGGTGGCAAACTGCTTAATTACCCTTCATACACAAGGGAACGGAATCCTGGAAAGTGCTAAATCAAAATGCCCCAACAATACAGCGTCTTCTGAATGTGAGATATTGTGCAACTTTACAGAGAAGCTCATTTGTAATCTTAGCACTGGGAGAAGACTCTGTGATGGATTGGGAGATGTGACATGAGCACGGTAGCTGTGGTAGTGTGGGTAATACAATCTAGTCTTTCAGTTAGATACATTTCCCCTTTATTTGGCATTTAGCATTTCTTGTCTAATTGCCTTTTGTCTGCCTTTAAAAATATTGCCCAATTGTCACAATATGCCACGTTATTGATTCTGTTTTATTTGACACAAAGTACTGCTCTGTATCAACTGAATTTTGGCTTCCAGCTTTTCCTTAGATCAAAAATGAGCTATTTTTTGACTGGAGGCAAACTTCTTTTGTGGTTATCTGTCAACTGCCAAGGAACATCCATAGGAGCCTCTGGAAGAGTAAAAAACTATAAAATACCATGTATACCACATTTGTTTGCCATTGATTTTCTCTTCTAAATTTGTGTGAAGAGTCTAATGTTTTGAAAATCAGATGAACTTTAAATGAAGAACAAAATCCCACTATTTTTTAAAGCTCCCCAGAGAAGATCTGAATAACGTGAATCATTATCTTATAAGAATTAAAAAGTGTACATCTGGATAATCATGTTCAAAGACATATATATGTCTTAAAAAGCAAGACTATGCATTGATACACAACACCTGATCATACTACTGACTTTTCCAGTTGTGTAGCTTGACATTTTTGCAACATCTGCAACCGCCTTCTTTGCAGGTACCCACAAGGCTCACTTTCGTTACATAAGATTAGCCTAAATGGCTGGTTATTAGACCTATTTGTAGTTTGTAAGGGTAAAAGAAATGTTTCAGGGGTGATCTCCAAAAATACAAGGAAAACAAAACAGCTTCTTGTTCCTAGTACTTCCAAGGCCTGCCTGACAAACTCAGAAGTTGGGCTCAAACTGCTGAACAGTGAAGTTAATAAGTCTATGAAGGATCCATTTAAAGGCTGTCTTCCTTACCTGGTTGCAAAACAGAGGTTGACATTGAGCTGTGAAGCACTGGACGACCCCGTTTCTGCACACACATTTAGCACACCGACTCAATGGCCAGTCTTCCCCATCCTGGAATACACGGCCTTCATAGGAGCAAGGTTCTGGAAGGTCAGAAAATTAAGAATTACTGAGGGGGATTTCACTTGCTAACCCCAGGGCTGACTGCGTGGGTGTGCCACCAGTGTAGTCAAACAGGGACCTGTGGTTGGGGGGCTCATACTTGGGGATTAAAACTCTGCAATCAGGGCCATCTGGGTGGCTCCGTCAGTTACAAACCTACTCTTGATTTTGGTTCAGGTCAGGATCTCAAGATTTGTGAGTTGGAGCCTCATGTTAGGATTCACGCTGATGGTGTAGAGCCTGCTTGATATTATATATATATGATATAGACAGATATAAATATAGATTTATAGATAGATATAGATATATCTTTCTGCCCCTCCCCTGCTCTCTCTCTCTCTCTGTCTTTCTCAAAATAAATAAACTTTAAAAAAAACCTCAGCTAAGTGAAATTAGTCAATCAGAGAAAGACAAATATCATATGACTTCACTCATACAAAGATTTTAAGATACAAAACACAAGAGCATAAGAGAAAGGAAGAAAAATTCATATAAAAACAGGGAAGAGGACAAAACCTAAGAGGCTCTTAAATATAAAGAAGAAACAGAGGGTTGCTGGAGGGCTTGTGGGGAGGGGGGATGGGCTAAATGGGAAACGGGCTTAAGGAATCTACTCCTGAAATCATTGTTGCACCATGTGCTAACTAACTTGGATGTAAATTATAAAAAGTAAATAAAGAATAAATAAATAAATAAATAAATAAATAAAACTCTGCAGTCACTGTATGGAGTTCATAATGACCTTCTCTCTGAGTTTTGTAAGTGGAGTCTGGTGAGACAATGTAACATGTACTGGGGAGCCTCAGCTGATGCATGGTCCTGCATCCCACTATGTCCTTGCCTTCCTGAGATGGGTTCTCAGCCACTTGCTCCCAAAACCAACTCAGTTGATGTGGAGAACAAAGGCAAAAGAAATGTAAGAAAAAATTAAATTTCCTTTGTAGTCCATTGACAAGTACTTAAGACAGGAAGGGAGACCTTCCTCTAGGAACTCAGGTGCCTTGATCATAATGCTTTTCTAATGGCCAAAGGCAACCTTAGTTGCCTCCAACCTTAGTGCCAACCTCCGGGATCCTGTAAGTCTTCTTAACATATAAAAATCCCTTTAGAATCTTCCTTTACCTCTACCACCCCCAACTAAGATATATGTTAGTAATCATCCTCCAAGCATATGGCCCACTGATATTCATCTGAAGGGCCTGATGACTAAGGTTTTACTAGACAGTAGAAAATGATCCTAACAGCAGCTAGCTCCTCAAAGTCCTGGAAACCTTGCTTCCAAATTCCTTAGAGACTTATGATATTCTTAACCCCCTTCCAATGAAAGTATATAATCAGTCACTACTCACAACCCCAGTGCAGTTCTTTCTGCCCACAGTCCTATCCCTATCTTTAATAAGGCCACATTTTTTGCACCAAAGATGTCTAAAGAATTCTTTCTTGACTATTCACTCCCAGACTCCAACATTTCACATCACTGTGAATGCTGCCATCCTGCACCCACTGCAGGGTCCTGGATGTTGGTGTGAGAGGAGGACATATGCCCTAAGCACCAAGTAGCAGGATGGAGCCCAGGGTGCCTGTGGGGTCTCCATCTACCCAGCAAGTCTCCCCAAGCCTGAAGGAGTGTGGTATTACATAGCAAATTAAAAACATAACAGTTGAGAAAGACCACAGAAGAAAGACCCACTGCCTTTTGAACAAGGGGCCATGCATTTTTATTTTGCACATAGCAAATTATGAAGCTGGCTCTGACTGATCCTCCAGTCTCTCCAGGCAAAATGCTTCCAATGTCTTTCTCATGGAGGCCAAGAAGAAAGCCTCTTAAAGCACAAGAAAGGATCCCACAAGCTCAGCCAGCCTACTCACCACCCCCAAACTCTGTTGTTCAAGTATTTTCACTTGCAGGGTTATTTGGCCCAAAGCAGCTAGCTGCCAGTCCTTTTCTGGTGGATGACATCTGAAATGTGTGAGGCAAGCATTGTACTTTCATCATTTTCTAAGCATACTTTTTAATCCCTGTAATGGTTCTCCAGAGTAACGGATTGCCAGGAATGGAATAATTGGGGATCAGAAAGAAACCAGCGTTTTTTTTAAAGGAAAAAGGCAAAAATAAGAGTGTCACTTCCAGGTATTATTAAATAAAAGAACAATTTTTGTAATCATATGCCAGGACAAGATATAATGCAGCAATGACAATAATTCATATTTATCGTGAAGTACATACTACTTAGTTATAAAATTGGAAGGGGACATATAGTCCTAAACTGTAGTAGAAGGAGGACTTGGACCACGCATAGATTCCAAGCGAAGGACCCGGAAAAGTGCCGCTGGCTTGCTGAACGGGGTCTCGGTCTCTCGGCAAGCATATTCTCCACAGTGAAGGTGCCATAGAGACAAATGAGTTACCAGCTTCTTGCTCTGTGTGTCTTAGAGAAAGATGTTATGTCATCTCAAAGACCAGCCAGCAGAATTAACGCTAGTGATGCTACATGGAGAAGTGATTTGTTCATTCTTCTCTGCCAAGAGGCAGGAGAAACTACCTTGGCCCTTAGGGAATCACATCAGAGAATCTCGTCCCTCCTCCCTTTCTTTCTCGAGAGCTGCAGACGTGGAGGGATGCGTCTGGCCAGCACAAACTAAATAAATCAGAAATTTGCAGAATCCCAAATTTGGAATGGAACTTTAAGATCTGTTCCAAACTCACTCTCTGCAACATTTCTTCTGCTAAGTGCAAGGCTCCAACTTGGTTCCAGGAAAGAACCAGGTTAGGGATCTTTGAGCCACAATGAGCAAGAAAGAGAAAAGTTGGGATGTCACCAGATAAATCTCAAAGGCAAAGAGGGCCTCTTTCTAGAAGTTCATACTCACTCCCAGGGCCCACACAGACTGGGCAGCAGCTCCCTTCGGGGATGAATTCCAGCTCCTGCTGTGCACACGACAGCGGCGGGCATGGCTGGGGCGTGCATCGGACTTCCCCATGTGTACAAGAGCATAGGCTGCACGGGGAGGAGGCCCACTCTGTCCCATGCTACAGGTTAGGGGAAAAAAAGAAACAGAAGGTTATTGTCAGAATTTAGCTTTCATTTGACCAGACAGAAGCAAACGTCTTACACAAACAAAGGATGGTGCTCAGGAGAGGGGGAGGAAGGCTCTAGGCTTACAATGTTAAGCCCAGGATTTACAATGTTCCAAGTCAGAGACCAATTAAAAACCTGAATTTTCTTTTCTTCTCCCTAAGATTTATATTTGAAAATTTCAGAAAGACACACACACACAAATAAAAGGTATCCTAGCCCCAGTCATTTAAAAAATTCTACAAAGCCTAAAGTAAAATATACTCACATACACATACATGTATTTACTGAATTCTTTATGATGGCCATATTGTTTTCAATAGCTCTCAGTCTGGTCCTCTTTCTCTCTCTTTCTTTCTCTTTTTTTGCCTTTACTTTTTTAAAAATCCTGATTAGTTCCCATATTCCTCTTTTCCTATCCTTTCTCCTCTCCATCTCCCTCTGTTTCTCCTGCTCCAATGATCGTTAGGTCCTGGGGAAATACGACAGCCAGCAGGAGGCATCTGCTCCAGCCAGTTCTCCCACAAACCAGAGCCAACTCCGAGCCCATCTACACACACAGAACGCTGCTAATCCACTTCAGGTTGGGATATGATGCTCCCAAAGCTAGCACTGTATCGATGATCTAACAGATCCATGTTTTGAGTTCTATGACTTACTGAGTCCCAAAAATATTTAAATGAGGCACCCTCAGATGTGATGCAGGATGAAAGGGGGGTGAACGCTGAATGTAAAAAGCTACAAATATGCTAATTGCTTGGGGAGTAACTGTCAAAATATCTACCTTCTCTGTGCCAGAATGGAATAATGGTAGCTTTTACAAGATGGGGGTGGGTAGGAATGAGCTTAATGAGTGAAAATTTCCTCCTATAACATTTTCTTAAATATTGGAAACTGCTTTCCTTTGCCTCTATTAAATGCAGCATCTGATGATAACTGATCGAGCACACATCATGTATAGATTTCTACTAAAAACATCACACATTCCAGGTGTTCAATCACCTAAATATAATCTGGGGATTACAACTGTGTGACTGAGAAGCATAGAAAATAAATGTCCTCTTGCTTCTCCTCAGGCCAGCATCCAGAACAGTTATTCAGCATTCCCAAACACAAAAGAACTCTGTCTTACCTAAACAAGTCAGTACCCCTTTGTTCTGCAAATTATAGCCAGCTTGCAAGTAAGCCACGTCTGACATTACTATAATCTCTGCTATTATTATAATCATAGTAATAAGTAGTCATGGTCATCCAATCATTTGGGAACCAAGTCCTCACCTTACTATCATGAAGATTGCTTTCTTTTAGGTGGACCTATTGGAGCACAAGAGAATAATAATGCAAGCGTGCACTGAGTCCCATAGATGAACCAGGTGTTTCCTTGGAAGCTCGCAACTCAGCCCTCCCTGCCTTGGGAATTGTGAGTGAGTGACTTAATCTTTCTAAATCTCAGCTTTCTGGTCTGAAAAACTGAAATGGTATGACACTATCCCCTTCACTGGGTTATTATAAGGATTACATGAAGTAGTTTTTTTTAAGAGCAAGCAAGGGGGGAGGGGTGCAGGTAGAGGATGCTCAATCCTCTCCCCTTTTTCCACTGTGTTGAGTTCATGGCCTTTCTCCTCCTTTTCACACGCATGTGCCAACTGTGACTGTAAAAATGGACATAAATGTCAAGACCAAGTCCTCTACCACCAATTTTTATTTCTGCTATAATTAAATATAAAATTTCAAATTTAGTACAGCATATAAGTGGGCAAGTCCACAACTTGCTAATAAACTATTGACTAATAAAAGATAAGGGACAAGTGACCTTTAAACTTTGAAAAGCTTAAGCAGAAAAAGCAAAGAAAGAAACTGTAAGAGAAAATCGAATAGATTCTAATGAGTTAAATTTTTAATTTTTTAATTTTGTTTATTTTTGAAAGAGAGAGAGAGCACACACAAGTGGGGGGGGTGTTGGGGGGTAGGGATGGGCAGAGAGAGGGGAGACACAGAATCCAAAGCAAGATCCAAGCTACGAGCTGTCAGCACAGGGACCATTGCAGGCTTTGAACCCACGAACTGTGAGATCATGACCTGAGCCAAAGTTGGACACTGAACCAAGTAAGCCACCCAGTCGCCCCTTTAATGAGTTAAAATTTTTAAAGTCTGTCAAAAATACCTTACAAATAAAATCAAAAGGCAAATGACAAATTGATAAAAACTACAAATTATATCAACATTTATAAGCAATAAGAAAAAAACAGAAAAAACAAGCTTATAGAATATTTAATGCTATAAATTGCAAGTAAATATTAATTAAAATAAAACTGGATAATACTTCCTAATATCGGATATGGGAAGAGTTTAAAATTCATAGTAGTGTTGGCGCAGCAGCCATGGGATGGTGTTTTCTCCTTCACAGAGCCTTCCTCACCGCAGCACCTGGGGTACTCGGCCAAGCGGGCCTACCCAGTAATCACACCTGGCGAGAGGTTGCACAAGCTGTGATATCCCCCCTGGATTTCTCATTAGACACAGACAATTTAAAATTGAATTTTAATGACCACAGATGTCACAACTTCAATAAGCAAAATCTTTAGATGTTTGACCTACTAATTTCACTTTTAAGAAGTTATCTGAAGAAAATGATCAATGATACACAAAAAAGTTTAAATACTAGGAAGTCCATTTCATTAAGAAGTCATCTGAGGAAAATAATCAATGATGCACGAAATGTTTCAATATAAGGAATTCCACTTCATTGTTCTTTATATAGCAAAATTGGAAATATTATAATGAAAACTAGAAGCTACCCAAATCCCTAATGATAGGAAATCATGTTCTCCAAGGGTGTACCTGGGAACTGTACACGACATGTTATATTAAAAAGTCAGAACCCAGAAGAATTACAATTACATAAGAACACAGATTTCCATCTATCCATCTCCATTGCTACCTCCTCTCCAAAAACTGAGAGAACACTAACAGTGATTTTCATAGCTTGAGAATTACCAATGATATTTTTTTCTGCTTGTACATTTTTCTAGTTTTTGAATTTTCACCATAAACATATTTTCACTTTTGTCATCAGAAGGCAAATTACTGTTTAAAATATCGAATGAATCATTTATATGTCTTAAATAAAGTAAAATGTGAAGGCTGCATATAAAACAGCTTGAAGTGAACTTCTTTATCTATTAAAAGTCGGGAGATTGCTTCTAAACATCTTGACATTTCACTTCATTAAAATAAAAGCTTGTTCTGTTGCTACTAAGAAACACTAACAGTTGTTTCTTAAACATTTGCGATCACACTACCTTTCACACAGAGACCACAAAAATTAATTACAACAACCTGTCAATCACCACATTTTTTTTTTCATTTGTAAAATGAGAGGGTTGTGTTTGCTAATCTCTTCAGTCCCTTCAAGCACTCTAATGATGTGCATCTATTATCTAACTCAAGAGACATAAAACGAGGCAGGGGATTCTCCCTTCGCAATAAGCTTGAAAATTATGGGAATAACAACAAACACCTGTAGGAATCTCCAGGGCTTGGTGTCACAGCCCTAGAAGATCCCCAGGGTGATCCAAAGTGCAGTTTCTTCCTCTCCTCTTTTTGTCCTTCCTCTGCTTGTGTGCTCTCTCAAAATAAATAAACATTAAAAAAAAAAAAGAGGGGGCGCCTGGTTGGCTCAGTCCATTAAGCAACTCACTCTTGGTTTCAGCTCAGGTCATGATCTCATGGTTCTTGAGTCAGAGTCCTGCATCAGACTCTGTGCTGACAGTGCAGAACCTCCTTGGGATTCCCTCTCTACCTCTCTCTCTCTGCCCTTCCCCTGCTTGAGTGCTCTTTTAA
This sequence comes from Suricata suricatta, assembly GCF_006229205.1. Lineage (NCBI taxonomy): Eukaryota > Metazoa > Chordata > Mammalia > Carnivora > Herpestidae > Suricata > Suricata suricatta. The sequence goes on from NC_043700.1 coordinate 133,753,532, forward strand.
AATAAATAAACATTTAAAAAAAAATAAAGTGCACAGGGTGATGAAGATAAATTGCTTCCACATCTCTCTTGGAAAAAGGCATATAAGTTCCCTCCATTTTCATCTCCTACACCTATCCCTAAAACAGTGACGCTGCTTTTAGCAGAAGGAGATTAGAAATCAAGGGGTTTGGCACATGCTGATACATATATGAAGTATATACATATATGTGTGTGTGTGTGTATACACACACACACACATATACACATTAGTAATAATTATATATATGCATATACATATACACATATATACATATATATATACACACACACACATATACACATTAGTAATAATTATATATATGCATATACATATACACATATTTAATTTCCTAGTGTTCTCAACATCCATTTACAAAAGCCTCATTTTTTATAAACACTGTAGCAGCAAAGAGAGCTTTGTAAAGTCAAGGAATAATAGACACAAAAAGCAATGCTCCCAGACCTGGTTTTAGCTGTGTCATCTTAACCTCATTAATACATTTTGTAAATATGAGATTTTGACATGGGACAAAAGAGCATTCTGCAGACAACATCTTCAATATATTCTTCTGCATGCCCAACTAATAAGTTGGCCTGGCTGTTGACATAAGTCCAAAGGAAAGATAAGGTCATAAAGTGTTTGCCTGGCTTACTGACAGAATAAAATAATTTTTCTTCGTATAATTTGTTCCTGTTATGAAGTTATAGATCCAGAATACTAACTATCTGGGAATGTTCAGTGCATATGATAATTACATCCTCTACTTTGAAGAGAACGACGCTGCAGAATTCAATATTCATTTCTTCCTTCACACACATAAATTAGTACTCCTTTTAGCGTCACAGACGGCAAGGAAAGCAGCCCTCTCCCTCTGCGCTCCTCTATTCAGTCGAATGTGGGCACTAGGGCATCGGCACTTGCTGCTTGCTTTCTTTTTCGGTGAATCTCCAAGCACTATCTTCTCAGACCTGACATTATCAGTGATGGGATTCAATTAGTAAAAAGGGAAAGAGAGAGGATTAATGGTCTTCTTCCCTCCCTTTCACAAGCTAATTTGTGGGGCAAAGAACAGGGAAAAGCATTCCAATGCTCTTTAGAAAAACATATTTCAGGCTTGTCTCCCTGAATGGTTGGCAAGGCTGGGCAGAGATTCAAACACTAATTTGGAGGGATAGCTTTCAGGAGGTCATGGATGAAACAATCTCCCAAATGCTGGCTGTAATAAGTCCATGTAAGACTCTCAAGTAACCTGGAGTCAGCCAAAGGCTCAAGTGTTTTCCTCACTCCAGGGAAGATGCCTGGACTTGTCTTGACTTGTTGTTAGAAGGCTGGTTGTGTCAGATGCTGTCTATCCTACAAGAAAACTCGGTCCTCTAGCAAGGAGCCACTATTTCATTAAAAGATGGGCTCCTCATGCTGCCCTGGGCTGGACCCATCCTTGACTTTCCTTTGCTTCAACCTTATTCTCTGGAGACAGTATCACTTCAACTAATACCCCTCCTGCCACACTCACTCTATCCTAAAGCCTCTTATAAATCCCTCTCTTAGGAGAAAGCTTTCACCTTAGATCACCATTCTAAAGTTCTTAAAATACCAAGCTATTTTGTAGCTACAGGGAGAGTGTCTCCATGACCTGCCCTATGGGATGCAAGCCAGAGGCTAAAGGGACAATTACTGCTGTTCCATGAGGAGAATGCTTGGGACTGCTTCCCAAGCAAGCCAAAGGGGCAAAAACAAAAACAAAAGCAAAAACAAACAAACAAACAAAACCCTCCAGGATTTAAGAAAAAACCAAGTGAGACAAATAACAAGGTGAGAGTCAGAGCAAACCCAGACAAGTATTTAACCCACACAGGAAAACTAATAATATTTAAAAGGCTTTGGCAAGAATCAAGGAGAAGTGAAGAAAGTAAAAGAGGAAGGAAGTGCAGAAAGACAAGAAATATGATCATTTTAACTTTATTAAGACTAAAATTAGAAGATTTTTTTGTCTACACTTAAAAAAAATCATTCTTCTACCTCTATTTGAAGAAGTAGACCACTAAAGATGTTTTCCTTCAAAATAGAGTTCCTGAAATTCAGCTTTTTTCTCACTTACATCAAGTACCAGAAATATAACATTTTCCAAAGAGTACGTTTTGAAAGTTGCATATGGGAAAACGACACGTGGATATGTTCTTACCCAGTTTAGAGCTTTCCATATGATGTATTACAGCAGAATGGGGTAGGAAGATTGGAAAAGAAAGAGGGCTTTCTGAACTCCTCCAGAGAAAGCTGGAAACCAGAGGATTCCATTTCTTAACTAATCCATCAGCAGATCAGTGCTCCTAGAGCCACCCAGCCACATAGGTCATTGGTCAATGACCAGCATGCCACTGGGACAAGGAGATTGATAAGTTGCAGAAGGAATTTATTCATTGTCTGAATCCTCCATTGATGTTTACAGAGCACTCACTCAGAAAAGTTCAGTGTAAGTGCCTGGTTAGGTGGGAAGCAAGGAAGATCACTACAAAGATGCAGAAAACACTGTCAATGTTCTCAAGCATCTTGAACCAAGATAAGAAGATTGCACATGTGCACAAATATAACACAAGAGAACAAGTGATAAATGTCATTTGAGTACAAAGATTTCTTGAATTCTGATTTTCATGTCCCTGGTATCACCACTCACTTGAGACGTCTGATTGTCCCCTGACCTTATTTTGGATACTATGTGCTCCTTCACTTGAGAGATTCAGCTTCGTGCTTTTGACCTTGAACCACACATCTTCAAATTATTATGAGTTGCCATTATGTCCATAACCATTGTGCTCTGCAGCACTTTCCATTTCACAGGGCTGCATGCAAGGTTTGCACCGCTCCACATAACACAGACTGAATTGAGCAGCAAAGGGTGATATGTGGTATGAAGACATTCCCAGCACAGATCCTGCTTGGGTGTCTTTCAGCAACACATTGTGCAGAATTGAAAGAGTGGCTTCCTCGGGTAATTAGGAGACAGTGGCTCAAGGGAGATGATCCCATCCCACGGGGAAAGAACACTATGCTCACCGAGTTTTAGGCACACTGAATAGCAACCTAGAGTGGACATATCAAATCCCACTAGCCTGAATGGGTAAAGGCACTAACTTGGGGAGGGGTTTGTATCAGGTGGAAGATGAGGATTAAAGCAAAGAACCTCTTTCTACCACATTCGACCTCACCTACTGCCTCAGGGTAACGTTTAGTTGTAAGTAAAGATGAACTGTATCCATTCCATTTCCATAAGTCCTATAATAAGCCTTGTAATGGTAATTTTAATCAATATTTAATGTCTATAAATTAATCCTAAAGGATCTGAATGAGAAAGTATAATAAAAGAACTTTAGGATTGATTTCTAGTACTGTGGTTCTAAATGGGGGTAGGTGAGCATTATGCCCCTTAGGAGAAATTTGGCCAGGCCTGTAGACATATCTGGTTGTCAGGACTTAGAGGATGCTCCCAGCATCTATCTAGTGGGTAGAAGTCAGGAATGCTGCTAAATATTCTACAAGGCATAGGGCAGCCCCGCAGCAAAGGCTAAAACATCAATAGTGCTGAAGTGTAGAAAGCTTACCGTAATGGAAAGAGCCCTGAATTAGGAAGAAGAAAACCTGGATTGTAGGTCAGGTTATACCACTTACTGCTAATGAGACATCGGGCAAGTGTAAGCTCTTCACAACACAATTTTCCATCTTCAATATAGGAGTAATAATTTCTGTTGTATTAGTGCACTCAGAGTTGTTTGTAATTATCAAAGAAAAATAATATTTGTGGTACACAGAGACAAGGTGGTACTTCATTATTCAGCATCACAACTTCTTCAATCAACATTGTTGAACTAATCTTTAAAGACACAAATTAAATCTACAAATATTTACATAGGACCTATGAAATAAGTAGAACCATTTTAGTCTTACTCAAGAAGCCCAAATGCCCATGGAAAGTCAAATGAGCCTCGGGTCCTCCACAGCCCAGGCAAAGAAAAAAACCCTCTCTTGTCAACACAAGTTCAGCATTCAGATTTCCCTTGTCAATGATCTACAGGCATAGAATCAACCATAGGTCAGAAAACACTTACCGCATAGATTTTCTTTTCATGATGGCAAGATCCGGGAGTCCTCAACACACACTCAGGGCAGCACTGGTTGGCAGCTATTTGAAGCACTTCTCCCTGAGCATTTAAAAACAGCTCAGTGTAAAATAGCAGCAGGAAACACACTCACAGTGGCTCACCGGACCCCAAGTCATCTCAGATACACTAAATTTCATGAGTTTCCATGGGTGGCAACAGATGGGATAAATCAAATAAACTGACAAAAAGGATTCTCTCTGTCAAGATGAGCTTCTCTCAAAGTCAAAATGAACCCCCCGTGAAAGCAATTTCCTTGAAAATTGTCTACACCGTTTCACATGTAATGAAGTAGAGAATTTTATTCACTAGAAATGCTCCATCTGAGCATCACACAAGAAAAGAAGGTAGGGTATGAGAAGAACTGTATCTCCCTGAAAAGTTTGTTTCCCTCAGCAGAGAAGAGAAGACTTGGGGTGGGGGTGGGGTGGCCACAGAACTGGCAGGTCTTCTAGCTAGCTACCTGCGGAGGTCTGATGCAGCCAGCGGGGGCTGGGAAGGGGGCTGAAGTTCTGATGTTCACTTTTACTGAACAGAGTAGCAAGGCACATGGGGCAGGGGATTGACAAAGCTGGGAGAGGAAACAGCATTATTGTGAAGGTATCACGGGTACTGCGGAGAGCCGGCTAGAATTCCTGGGCTCCAATAAAGATCTACATTGTTTGTCAGGGCTACTGTAATTCCAACAGTGTTTCCTATCAAGATGTGATACTATCAAGGGAACAGGCTACCACGTGATACCCCAGGATTTACTGGGAAATTGTCATGTTAACTAACCATCCATTTACCAGTGTGAAGACCGATCCTAGCATTATTGAAACTGTGGAGCAAAGAGCATATGCTTGTCTTTGGGGCCCAGGGATCCTCTGACTCATCTTGTTCTCCACTAAGATATCTTAGCGTTTCTACAAGCCCTAAAGATGTGACAGACTAGGCAGTGAGTGATTTTGACCAAAAATGGTAAGAGAACCTGCATTAACCAGGGAATCACAGCTTGTCCACAGAATGAAAGTCTACAAAGAATTTATCCAGTAGAATGAAAGGAAATATATGTGTGTGTGCGTGTATGCATGTATGTGTGTGTATTAATATTCCTTTGATATTTGAGGCTGCTTCCATTTAAAGAAATGTACCTACAAGAGAATCCTAATTTTATATAAGTACCTCCACAAGAGTGGGTGAGAAATGGGACTAAGATTTTACCACGGTTAATCCACTAAACAGATAAATACAATTTTAGCTAGCAACAGTGACCACCAAATTCTTCCTATTTGCTTGACAAAAGATAAAATATACAATATGGGGTTTTATAAAATTGTTCATACTGTGCAACATTAATCACTTTTCAAAAGAGTGCTCTCTGAACCCAAGTACACTTGCCTGATTTTCACAATAAACTGTAGAAACCATATTAGCTTAATTTGCACACAGGTAGAAAATAAGGTAATCCAAGTGTTATTTATATTCTAACACAAAAGCAGGGAGCAAGGGAGAAAGGTGGATAAAATCAAGGAACATTTTATGCTCCCAAATTAGTTTTGTTTTCTATAAAAACTGATTTTCAGATATGGCCCAAAGCTCATTTCATAAATATAATATTCTTTATTTGTAAGCGTCAGTGGAGGGGCTCCCAACTTGACTCTAACTATTGAACTTGTGGTAGAACATAAAAGAGGTGATTGGGTCTAAAGGAAGAGCAGAAGATTTTGCATGTGGGTGCTTAGAGAAGGAGAGACAGAGTTCTCTCTTCCTAACCATGTAACCCCTTGCATGGCCCTGTGAGCTATGGGCTACATGGAACGCATAAACATAGGCTTTGCATTGAGGAACCGTGGGAAGTAACTGTATGGGCAAGAGACATCAATGAAAACCGCTAGGATTGCTGGGCAAGATTACTTGCCTAGGATCTACAAAAATCAACCAACAATAATTATGATGATCACTTGGTAATTATAGCTAACACTTAACTGAGTACTTAGAATAGCCAGGTACTCTTCTAAGCATATACATGTATGTGCATATCCATATACATATATGAGTGTATGTATGTACATGTACATATGTATTGTTTGTATATACACATATGCTCACATCTTAATTAGATAAATACTATTAGCTTCACTGAGGTTTTCAGCCAAAACCCCACCATGTAATATGATGTTCCTTTGCATGGTATTGTCCTCCAGAAATCCCAAAGAGAGGATTGATCCTCACAGGACTGGGTTAAATAATTAAGGTTCTAAGTACCTCTGTTCTCTTTTTTCCCAGTCTTTCTATGCCTCTGTCAATCTCCCTATCCGTATTTAGCCAGCTCTCTAGCTAACTATTCTAGATAGATGTAGGAATCAGATATAGAATCTATTATATATAGATAGGATGAATTGATAGATGATAGACAGTTTAGATAGATAGATAGATAGATAGATAGATAGAAAAAGAAGAATGTATCAGAATCTCCATTGACAATAGATTATTTCCAATCCATGAGTAAAACGAATTTTAAAAGAACTTTTAAACATTTTAAAAAGATGAGAGTAACAAATAACTTAGAGTACAGTGGTGACTTATTAACCTGTGCCATAAAACTAATGTAAGCATACCATAGCAGATTTGAATAACAACACATGCTGCTGAGAAACACAAAGGAAAACTTAAAAGCAACAGGTAGAGTAGAAATTATATTGGGTCATGAGTCAGGGACTAAGGTTTTGTCATGGCTGGGCCACTTGCAGCTCTTTGACCCAGTGACTAAATCTCTAAAAGTTTCTTTCTTTGTCTATAAAATGAGAGTCTGACTAACTGAATTCCAAAGGCCTCTTGTAGTTCTATCATGCTATGATCTATTTCATTACTTAAAATAAAGAACCCAAGTGCTCTATGATACACTCACATGATTTTGGGAGTTGGAAAACTGTTACGGTTGGATCATCTGGCCCAACCCTCTCATTTTACACATAAGGAAACTCCTTAGTGTTCACAGTCTTTGATTATGTCATTTTTTTTAATTACTATCATTCATCAACTTTCTGATCACTCCTTCATACTCACTCACTAAAGACTTGGCACCTAGGTCTCAGTTTCTTTTCTATACTATGCCTAGATATAATTCTGGGCAACTTCAATGTCCATGAAAGTGACACTCATCATTTCTTGGACATTCTTAACCACTTGAATTCAAACAATCTTCCCCTCCACTTGAGTCCCCCCCATGGTCATGGTTGACCTTGGGACCTATCTACACTCTAAATTATTCTATACCAGAAACCTTCAACTCTCTGAATATGAACTTTCTGGACTATAGCTCTCTCTCACCCTCATTCCCACTCATCTTACATCCTTCAGCAGAACGACACTTTTTTTTCTTCAAGTCATTCAGCTCCCAACTGGCCTCATTTTTGTATTCATGTTAGCCTCAATGACCAATACTTACTGTATATTTATTCTTTCTCTCCATTAATATGGAAAATCCTAATCCAGGATCTATTTGACAATTTGTCATTTCTTCCCTTATACCTAGCTAGTAAACATTGCTGAGAAAATTATTCCATTGTGCAGCGTGGTACCCTACAGGTTCCTGGTGTCCTGTTCCCCTGGGTCCTTAACACCACACACACATGCTTTACCTCAATCTTGGTCAGTCCCTTTCACCCTTCAGTGACAGATCCTAACATTCAACTCTCTTTCCGTTCCCAACCAAACCTCAAAATCTTCACAAAGTAAGATTAGATATGAACTATTTCAGTATCCTGTCCCTTTTCTTACTTACAAATCTAACTATATCTGTATCTATCCATGGCTCTTTCTTTCCACTTTTGGGAGGTTTTCCTCCCCACCGCAACTCTGGATCCCACAAACTCTGCTTCCTAAAAACCATGATTCATTCCTTCTGATTCATTCATTCTGTCTGTTCTCTCTACCCCACCTCCCATATCTTCAGCTTTTCTCTCTCTTCTAGGTCACCATCCTTTGTCATCCTAGCATGATCATGTCTCTCTCATGCTAGTATCAAAAATGAAAACAAAAACAAAACCCTCTCCCTTCTCTTCGTCATTCTGCAAGTACTGACTATGCGTCATACACTGTGCTGTTTGAAGGGCTGCAGTAGTGAAGAAGACATAATTTTTGTTCTCAAGAAGCTAAGAGTCTGGAGGAGGAAGCAGACAAATAAGCATCTGCAGTCTGCTTAAGAGCTATAATAAAAACAGTACACAGGAGGGCTCAATGGTTGGGGATGGGAGGTTCAAAGAAACTTCATAAATGACTGGTGTCTGCCTAACGCCCCATTTCTTGCCTTCTAGTCTCAGCAAAGCTCCCTGCAAGAGCAGACCTTACTTGGCTTCCTTTCCCCACTTTCTATTCACTCCTCAAACTTCTGTGATACAGCTTCCTCTCCCACCACTCCACTGACACCATCTTCAGGGTGGCCTGTGATCAACACCATTGGTAAAAACTCCTTCTGGAAACGCTCTACTCTCCTGGAAATCATCATACTGATTTCTTCTCTAGCCACTTCTTACCTCTTACCTCTCTGACCACGTCTCTTTAATCTTTCTAAGACCCCTCTCTTATGTTCACCTTCTTATAAATGACTATGTCCCCCAAAATACATCCTTGATCTTGAACTCTTTTTTCACAAAATCTCTTTAGACGAGCTCATTAATTCTAAAGGTTTACTCTACTGACTACATGCTAATAATTCCACATAATGTTTCCAACCTTGCCGTCTCCTCTGAGCTTTAGCCTCATATATGGGCTGCCTTTTTGACATGCCCACTTGGCTCCTCCATGGACACTTCAAACTCAACATTCCCTACAGTGAAATCATCATTTGCTCCCAGACAGAACGCTTTCCTCATTATCCTATGTTTTCAATATCAGTTGATGGTTCTGCTAACAAATGATCAAACCATAAATATGAGAGTCATCTCTCCTTTTCCTTTCCCTCACCCTCCTAACCTCATTTAGTTCTTCCCTAAATGTTCTTGAATCTGCCCTTTCCTCTTAAGCCCTACACTACTGGTTCTCTGATTTAGGTGTTCATCCCCTCATCTAGATTATTCTCACGGACTCTGAATTGATCCTTTAATGTCTAATATGCATTATCTTAGAAGAACCAAAGACATCTTTCTTAAAAGCTGGACATTATGCCCACATTAGTATTCTATTATCTTAAAAACAGAATCCCAAGTTCCATAGTACAGCATAGTACAAGGCTTTCTATAATCTTGAATTTACCAGCTCTCCAGCCTCATCTCTCATTCATTCATTCAATGGGTCAAGAAATATCTATTAAGTGTCTACCATGTGATAGGTGTTATTGTAGCTGCTGAAAACATATAGTGAATAAAAGAGACAGTAAACAAGAAATATCAGTATAACATATAGTATGTCAGATATTAGTGCCAAGAAGAAAAATAAAGTATGAAGGAGGAATAGGAAATGTGTGGTGGGATAGATATTTGCAATTTTTTTTCAAGTTTTATTTATTTATTTTAAGAGAAGGGGATGGGGAAGGGAGAGAGGGAGAGAAAATCCCAAGCAGGCTCCATGCTGTCAGCACAGAGCCCAATGAGGGGCTTAAGCTCACAAACCAAGAGATTATGACCTGAGCTGAAATCAAGACTTGGATGGCCACCCAGGTGCCCCAAGATTTGCAATTTTAAATAGAATGGCATCAGTTCAAGACATAAAAGAGGTTAAGTATTAAGTCATTCATATATATATATATATATGAATATATGTATCCAGAGAAAAAGCAATTTCAGCAGGAAAAGCAGAGTGCAAAAGCCCCAATGGCAGAAGTGTGCCTGGCATATCCAGGAACATCAAGCAGGCATGGTGTGTGAAGCGGGGAGAGAACACTAGATTAATTATAAGAGTACAGGAGTGCTTTACTGGACACTGTGAGCAGTTAGTCTGAGTGAGAAGAAAAGCCATTGGAAGTCATTGGGAGGAATATAAAGAGAGAACCAACATGATCTGGCTTAAATTTTAATAGGATAACCCTGGCTGCTAGATCAAGATTACAGTGAAGAAGCAAGCACAGAAATCGTGAAACTAGTTAAGAGGCTACAGTGAGAAAACAGACAAAAAAGGATAACAAGTGGAACCAGAGTTAAGAGCAGGGAAATGGCTTTGGGACCGATGGTTTTAAGAAGGAAAAGCTGGGGGTTTGCTAATGCACTGGATCTGAGAGGTGGGAGGCAGTAAGGAGGTCCAGGATGAAGTTAAGTGTTAGGGTCTGAGTTATGTGGAAACCAATTTGACAATAAACTATTATAAAATAAAATAAAATAAAATAAAATTTTATGATAAAAAAAAAAAGTGTTCTGGCCTGAGCAGCTGGGAGAAAGGAGTTGACATTTACTGAGATGAGAAAAATTAGAAAAGCAAATTGGGACGTGACTACATCATGTTTGGTATAGAACAGAAGTCATAAACTTCTTGTCTTTAAAAGGGCAGATAATAAATATTTTGGCCTTTGAGGACAACATTTGGTCTATATCACAACTACACAACTTTGTCCATGTGCTGTGAAAGCAGCCACACATGACACATAAACAAATGAGAATGCCCGTGTTTCAATAAAAGTATATTTATGAACATTAAAATTTAAGTTGATATAATTTTTATATCATGAAATATCCTGTTTATCTTTTTCCAACCTTTTAAAAACGTAAAAAGTGTTCTTTGGCTATAGGTCATACAAAAACAAGTGGCAGGCCAGATTCCGTCTGCTGACTCCTGACACATTTAATTTGCAGCAATACGATTAACATCTTCCAACAATTCATTCAAGGCTTCTTACAGGATACCACAGTTATTCACGTGCAGTAGAAGAGGGCGTGTCTTCATGGCCCTTATATGTCCAGCTGAGATCCTGAGATTCTAGAGATCTTTTAGGAGTATTTGCTCCATAAAATAGAAAGCCCCACATTTACAACAGAAGATTATCAAATTTACCAACACTGGATATATACCTAGATTCTCAGAAATAAGCCCATGAAGAAATTGAGGGCTACACTGAAAGGTAAAGTGAACTTTCCCTCCAATGTTAGAAACAAACAGAAACATATTAGCACTGGATGGCATAAAGTCTCCAGATTCATTATTATGGGGAGAGGGAGAGAATGAGGAAAATAAACTGTACCTGTGAAATTGACAGAATGATTTTTAAAGAAAATAATTTAGTCTTCTCCACAAAGTTTCAAGTGTTCAAATTTGAAGCTTAAGCTTTTTTTTAAAAATAGATTCACTTTAAAAAGAAAAGAGTCAGCACCTGGAGAAAATATACTAACAGAATAGATTTGTAGTCAGAAAAAACCTGAACATTTTTAATAAAGGGGGAAAAAAGGAAATATCTCTCATATACTTGGTCAACCAGGAGATTTCCAAGTCAGAGCCTCTCCCATGCTCCCAGAGAGCTCAACAGCAGCACAATAAATGTCAGTGGCAGAACAAATAATTCTGGAAAATCATCTTCAAGAAGTCAATGTTGACTTTCAGTCCAATGGCTTGTAAATGTTGTGGTGATTATCGATAATTTTGGCATCTGTCAGCCCCAGGGGTATCTCTGGGCTGCAGATTATTAACTGCATAATCACGGTTAGGTTGCTTGAAATCTCCAGGCTTCAATTCCTCACCTATAAAGTGAAGATAAAGACACCTGTCCAACATGATATTAAATGCGATAACGTTTGTACACCTTTCACTGTGCACGTGATCCAGAATAAATTCTCAATAAACAGAAATTAAGATATTCTTAGATGTAATATGTTAAAATTCTCTTCTGCATGTTATAAGGCTTCCAGTTAGAGATTGAGAGAGAGGTCAGAGCAAAATGACTGAAAAAATGCAAAAACTCTAACCTTCTCTGACTTCATCGATACATTTAGGAAACAATTAGAATGCCATACCTTTTCAAAGGCACACTGAGGGTTTCTGCAAACAGCAGGTTTGCAGATAACAATGTTGCCATGGCAACGGCAGTTCTGGCATGAATCAGGCTTCCAAGTTGTGGCATCCTGCAAAGAAGCAAAAGCTCTGAGTTAAAAACTGATCAGTCAAGGTATGAGCACAGAGAAGCAGCACCATCAACAGCCCCACAGCCTAAACAATTAAAAGGCAAAGGAAAGTCACAGGCACACACAGTGCTTGCTGGGCACTGATTAAACCCCAAGAGGCAATAAAAGCAGTATAATCCATTTCACCATAGTCAGCCCACGTAGCCAAAAACGAGGGCATGCAGTAGAGAGCTGTCGATACCCAGAGTAAAAAACATCGATTGGTCTGAAACCTCAGGAGGACAAGCTGCTCCCTGACTTGAAGTTTCTCTTTGCTGTTAACTAACAGAAGCCATCGGAGAATGTTTAAAGGAAAATGACACTTGGACTAGCAGTAACCAGCATCCTAAAAGCTGTATTTGCCAGTAGATAATATCAGTGCTGTAGACTTCACTTTCTAGTTCTTGCATTGCATATTCTAATACTCATAGCACAAGGACTTGGGTGAATAGGTCGATATTTTTAAAGCAGACTAACTAACATATTGAGTAGTTATTATATGTCCAGCTGTACACTGAACATATTGGGGTACAAATGAAGTATGCATGTGAGCACAATCCATAAGAGTCTCACAAATTATTATGGACTATGAACATGAGGGCCTTTGACTTGAACCAGGATGAGCTGGGACTTCCCCACAAAAAAAGCAGAGACCATGTGGGATATTAATCTTACATGTCAACTCGGCCAGGCTATGGTGCCTGGTGTTTGGTCAGATACCGCCTACATGTGCTATGAAGATATTCCATAATAACATTTATAATCAGTTGATTAAGTAAAGGAGATTACCTTCAATAACATGATAAGTCTCATCCAATCAGTTGAAGGTCTTTAGAGCAAAAACTGATGCTTCTTGGAGAGGAAAGAATTCAGCCTCAACACTAAAACATGGAAGTTCTGCTTGAGTTTCCAGGCTACCAGCCTACCCTACAAATTTCAAAATTTCAGACTCATGACTGCAACTTCAACTCTTGCCTTAACTCCCAGCCTGCTGCCCTGCCCTACAGCTTTTGGACTTGCCAGTCCCCACAACTGCTAAGCCAATTCCTTAAATATATATATAATGTATATGTATATATAAAGATACACATATGTCTCCTTTTGCTTCTGTTTCTCTGGAAGATGATGTCCAACATACCAAAGCTAGTACAGACTTACATGGATGTGCACATTCCCAAGCACAAATGAGATCATTCTTTCAGACTGAGAAATGGTAAATATATAACCCCTCAGGGAATGTGCTTTAAATCCAAAGTCATTTAAGAAATGCAAAATATATCTGAGATAAGATCACATGCCAGTGACTAATTTACAAAAACTCTGAGTCAAAGCTAACGAGTACTAGAACCTGATTTGGAATACCTCTGAATTTTTTTCTTTCTTTTTTTCGTTTATTGTTATAGCACATTCCTCTGAAATTGGCAACTACAGTCTCCTCTTAAGCTAAAGTGCAATGACAAGTAGGTGAGGAAACAACAGATCTTATTCCAAAGCACGAGGTATTACATGTTCCTTGCTGATTTCAAGAACACAATATCAGTTTCAAGATACAGATTAAATAAAAATGACAACTTCATGAAGCCAATGGCTACCATTTATCGACTATTATGCTGATTTATGCATGACTTTTGGAGCAAGAAGCACTGATAGAGGAGGCATTTGTAGTATTGGGGGAGGGTGGCCTCATTTGCTGTCCTGACCTCTGCCATCATTCTAGAGGGCCAGCAGAGAGGGAAGTAGTGCTCACTTCTCTGCAAAGTGACATATGTGACATCTCTATAGTCCTGGAACTATTATTAGGACTATTCCCACTTTATGGATGAGGAAATAAGATGCTAGTGACTGAGTAATTTGCTCAAGTTTACAAAACTCTAAGAGTAGATACTCAGGGTTAGGAGCCAAGTTGCCTGGGTTTGAATCCTGGTGTCACCATTCAGAATGGTGAGTCTGTTATTGGGATACCCAGGTGGCTCAGTTAAGCAGTTGACTCTTGATTTTGGCTCAGGTCAAGATCTCAGTTTGTGAGTTTGAGCCCGGTCTCTGTGCTGATAGTGTGGAACTTGCTTGGGGTTCTTGCGCGCTCTCTCTCTCTCTCTCTCTCTCTCTCTCTCTTTGTTCCTCTCCTCTCTCAAAATAAATAAACATTAAAAAAACAAAAAGAACAGTGAGTCTGCTATCAAGTTAAGGTGTCTGTGCCTTGGGTTTCTTATCTGTAGTGTAGTAATGATAAAGTACTGAACTCACAGGGTTGTTGAAATGATCCAATGAGATGATGTATTTAAAGAGATCTGAACAGTGCCTAGAACTTACTAAAGGTCCATTAAATGTATTATTTTTAATCCAAATGCTTTCTAAGATGTCACAGTCATTTAGCAAACATCTCCTAAACATTTCCTTTTCTCAGAGTGAAAACAGCCCCATAAGTACCTGACTTTCCCATCTTCCCACATCAGCCCACACAGGTAAAGCAGAGTGAAATTACTATTTAATTAGAACCCTAGGCCTGAAAGGATTCAAGACTTTGCAGCAGAAGAGAAGAACCAATCCACACACTGATTTTCAAGACTACTTAGGAAATCGGAATAGTCTCTGTGTGGCTCAGCTGACATAACCAGGAATGCATGTCTTCCTTTCATGCAGACATGGGATGGCCTAACCTCCTCCATGTACTCTTGTCAGCTCAGTACAGCTCTAAGGCACAGTCACCTTCACTCTCTCCAAGCCTGGCATTCTTACACTAGGGGTCAACTTCTCTGCATGTCAATTATTGCCTCAGAGACCCCAGACTCTGAAACAGTCCATGATACTTGTTAGCAGCTCTCAGTCACTGCACTTGGCTTGCTGAATTTTAAAAAAGATCTTCTAAAAACATGGAATCATATTTTACTTTCACTCAAAGAAGCATAATTTTCCCTTTTGTTAATTCAAAGTTAAATTTATCTGGGCCCAAGAGGCCTTCCTGAATTTGTTTACGAATCTGTCTTTCCATCAGACTATGACTCTTTAAAGAAGGAGATCTCATTTTATTCCTCTATATACCCCATTTGCCAAGCACAGGTCCTGAGTGCTGGATGAATTAGTTAATGAACAACCCTGAGTACTTGCCCACCCTCAAGAAAATATCTACCCCTGAAAATTGAGATATCCCAGTTAGGATGCAAGATCTTGATAAAATGATGTTTAAGTGACAGCAATACAAAATCCCCATACTCTTGAAGGCTATTACTTCACTGGAATCAAACTATGTTTGAAAATACTTTTCTTCATCTGGCCATTGGACTTATCAAAAACTTCCTTATATTGATGTCCTCATAGAGTAAGTAATTTATGTCTAATTTTAAATACAATGAGCTCTTTACCAAGGCCGGAAAGATAGCCATATATTTTTCAGGTCTAAAACTTTACGAATCAATTTCTATGGTTCCATAAAATTGTTTTATGAAGGTAGGGATACGAGAGTTCCTCAATAGCTAAAACTTTGGATAAAGCCATAAAGTCCAAAGAAATAACATTGTAAAGTAAGTTTTACAGATCTTCTGTGTTACTATTCCAATTCTGTTGCTTTATAATCCTTTCTTCCAATCTAACACAATCTGCAAAAGAAGTCTTAAAATAGTTTTTCCCTAGAATATAGATTAAAGAATTAGCCTACAACAAACCTAAAAAGCAATCAAAATATGATCTGTTAATACAACTTATAATATTTTTAATAATACATGAATCAAATGCTCTTGTAGATAATATAGTGCCTCATCTCCAAATATCTTAAAGTAATAGCCAGATAATTCAAGGAAAAGAAACCTTATTCCACTTGGTTAAGCATTAACATTTGATTCATGCTAAAAATGTACAATGAATATACCCCTCATCAGTATTCAAATTTCTGGGGGTAAATTATTTACAGTATTCTGTAAGAGTAGTTATATCAACTGTCAACATAAATTTTCTTCAATTTAAATGATATAATAACACTACTTTAATTATTAATTCATCTTATTTTAAATTCCCCTGGTTTCTCAAACCAAAAATGAGAATAAATAAATAAAGCTCACCCAAAACTGTGTTTTCAAGTTACAAAATAGTATATGGAATATAATGCCATTTTTATAATAAAAATATCTTATGTGCATGGAAGCAAAGTATGGAATTATATAAACCAGTAAGTGAAGGATGGTCATTTCCAAATATGGATTGTAGGTAACTTTGTATTTCTTCCCCCTTTATCCTTACCTGCAGTTTTTCTTTTTTTCAATAACAAAAATATATAACTTGTGTGATTTTTTTAGCATATTAAAATTTTCTAGAAATGCTTGACCAGTATAAAAGACCTGTATATTTCCCATTTATTCAATGAAATATATTTCTTTAAATAAAATATTTTCACAAAAATCTCAGCTTCTCAAAGCTATCTTTAAGTAATGCAGTGCTGAGATTAAGCTGATGAGAAACTCCCAGGTGGGGAGACACAGACCAGGACAGCTGCGGACAGCTTGGGTGTCAGGTCCCTGTACTCTTGTTCACTGGAAGATGGTGCAACATTCTCCTTTTTCCGAGTTTCTTCTCCTAATTCTGAAAAATCTTCTTGGCATCAAGAATTACTGATTTTTCTGTCCTTGTGTTCAGCCCTTGGGAGACCCAAAGCTTCCTTGAGTCAAATGGGATGACCTAGCTGGAGACTGTGTGGTGAGGGTACAATTTGGGGGATGACAGATGAGAGCTGTTGGAATCACCTTGGAGGAAGTGAGTGCTAAGAGTCTCTCCAACACCTTCTGGGAACATAGCTTGTAACTTGGAGCAAACCAAGCTCCAAAGTGGGGATCCTGGATGCAGATAGCTGCAGGATAGGATTGTCATAACTTGATGGCATCTGGTCATGCTTCTCCCCTCCTTAAAAAGTTCAAGTGTTAACTTAGTTCTCTCTCTGATTTCACTTTCTTTTCTTTGTTGTTGTTATTGTTGTTTTTTTATAATATTTTATTGTCAAATTGGTTTCCACATAACACCCAGTGCTTCTCCCCACAAGTGCCCCCCTCCATGACCATCACCCTCTTCTCCCCCTCCCCCTTCAGCCCTCGGTTGGTTGTCCCTCTCTCTCCCCAACTCTCTTTTCTACCCTCTCTCTGAAACCTTTTTTACTTGACTCTAGCTATATTGGTTTTCTTTGCTATTCCCAGAACTACCAAGTAAGTATGTTCCCAGCTCAGGGCCTCAGAACATGCCACCTCCTCAGTTTGGGGTGTTCTCCCCACTGCCAAACATCACCATGGCTTATTCTTTCATTTCATTCAAGTGGCTGTGCAAATACTACCTCTTCAGATAGTATTTTGCGTCTATCTATTCCATTATTTGGGTTTTTTTCCTATTAGTCACCATTTAACGTTATCTTATACAGTTGTATACTAATTAATGGTCTTTTACCTTCTCACTAGAACATAACCCTAAAAGAACAGGAATTTTGTTTGTTTTGTTCACTTCTGTGTCCTTAATGTCTAGAACAGTATCCACTTATAGTAGGTGAAACTTACATGATCTTTTAAAGTCACCTTTAAAGTATAAAATAGAAGAACAACAACAAAAAAGTATTGTGTTCCTTTTTCTGCCAACCACAGGTAAATAGGATCTGGGCTTTGGCATTGAACTGGCATGTGGGAAGTGGAGTTAAATCAAGCTACCTACCACATAGGTAACAGTGAGCCATTTATCTAAACTTCTTGAGTTATTCCCAAACCTTCTTGCACTCAGTAAGCTTTTTAAAAATTAATTGTGTTCCTTACTTGTCCTTCAAAGCAAGAGAAGGCCACAATATGCAACTGGGTCTCATATATTCATTTCTAGAGGTTTATTTTTCAGACAAGTCTGGTTTTTGGAAAAGATAATCCATAAAAAAGGGTTCTTTGATCCAGCTCCAGTTCAGGCACGAAAATAATGTTCTTCTTTGTCAAGGAACCATAAAGAAACGAATCAATAACTTTCAGAAGGTTATTTTAGAGTTCAATTCTTTTCCCCAAGTGCCCTTCCTCAGACAGCTTAGATAAACAATACCTTTTTCATCTAGTCTCATTTTAAAGTTCATGTAAAGCTCCTCACCCAGCCTCAAATAAAAAGGAGCAGAAGACACATATTGTTAAGAAAAGATAGGAGTCCTTATCTTTACATTAAATTCTCTCTTTTCAGGAGGAGCAAATGCCAAATGAGAGAGAAAATGGCCAACCACTTCCTGTTTGAGACCTATTTCAAAAGGTCGCCCCATAAAAAATCCTCTTATGGAGTTTCTTGTTTTCCACACAAGGACCTAAGTAGTTTCCCATTACTGCGTCCTGAAGAGACTAGCTTGCACCTGATCTCTTCCTCCATCCCTCCAGCTGGCTCAAAATGATAAGCTATAAGCTATAAGAATATCAGTTTGGTTACAGAAACAACAGCATGAATCACAGATGAAGAAACAGCTGCTACACATAACAAAAAATGTCTTTGTTCAACTGGCTGACAAGAGTCGCTGAACAGCATGGCAAGTTAACATCAAGTTCTTGGACATATGTTTCCTTAGGGTAGTGTGGTAGCACAGCAGGGAAAAGGAACAAGTTCCCACCATGTGCCAGTCTTTCTGAGAGTCCCCCATACACGTGCTAGCCCACTGCTCCTCCCAGCAAGTTGAGAAAAAAGTATCACTGCCTTATTTTAAAAATGAGGAAGGGGGTGTGGAAAGGAGTTGTCCAGAGCACATCTAGTCATGAGTAGATCTGGATTCAAACCCATCCTTTTCTTCCATGATACACTATTGTCATGTAATATCAAGAACAATAGTCTTCCCAGTTCAAATCATGCTTACTTCCACTCTCTCACTCTACAGGCCAAAATGAGTCACAAGAGGGCAGTGCTACAAATAGTCAGAGGAAAGGACTGTGAGGTTAAATGACTTACCTACCTAAAATACTCCCCATGCCTACAAAACATACTCCTACACCTTTTAATCTAACTTCTACATGTCCTACAGGTCTCAGTTGAAATATCACTTCCTCAGGGAGTACCTCTCTGCCTAAGAATAGGCAGACTAAGAAAAATGACTAAGAATAATTAATAAGAATAATGACTAAGTCATTATTTCCCTGCCTCAGGTTCTCAAAGCTCCCCCTATGTTTACAACGCAAGACTTATTCCTTCCGGGTCTGTTTTGCCCAGAAAAGAAAATGGAGAAAGGCAGTACTTTCTGGATTCCAGACTCCTAGGCACATTCAGATCTTTTATATTTCTCCCTAAAATATTGTGAGGTAGATATCATCATCCCCACTTTACAGATGAGGAAATCGAGGTTCATAGGAGTTAGGTAATATTACCAAAGCTTATAAGTGATGGTACCTATATCTAAACCAATGTCTATTTGATTCTGAAGCTTTTGTTTTACCAACCATACCCACTTCTGTACCCACAGCCTTGGCAAAGTCATATACCACATTAACTCAAGTAGCAATACCTGTAGAGTGGGTAAACATGGGTTTAAATACCAACTCAATTGCTCCTTAGCTGTGGGATCTTGGGACAAATCTCTTAGCTTTTCTGGGTGTCCATTTCCTAACATATAAACAACAGATAAGACAGAACCCAAAAGAGTAATAGTAAATATAAAAGAAATTAATATACATTTAAAAAAGTTTATTTATTTTGAGAGGGAGGGAGAGGGGCAGAGAGAGAAGAAGAGAGGGAATCCCAAGAAGGCTTTGCATTGTCAGCACAGAGCCTGACATGGGGCTTGATCCCATGAACCATGAGATCATGACCTGAGTGGAAAGCAAGAGTCAAACACTTAACTGACTGAGCCACCAACGTGCCTCTAAATTAATATACGTATTAGCACAGTGACTGACACATGAAAAGCACTTAATAAATATTAGCTATGAGTTTGGTCATCGGCCACAATCTTAACCAGTTCATGGTGTTATTTTCTGCTACAGAGGTAGTAGTTGTAACATTTAGAGCTTTAGGAAATCCTGGAATCTCCAGTTTCCAAGATAGGGGAAGTCAACTTTCCCACAGCTTAAATGTATACAAAATATTCCACTAGAGAGTGCTGTGGAAACTACACTCCTAGAAGAGTATATTAAAAAAAAAAAAAAAAAGAATCTCTTCAAAATGTAGAATAAAATTAAATGCCCAGTGAATGGGCTTCATATTCCAAATTCTGAAGCAATAGAAACACAGGCTTAGTTCTGTAACTCTTATGTTTTTTACACCCAGCTTTTTATTTATTCTAACACAATCCTGTTACAGTGAAAGGACAACCCAAGAGCATCCAATGACAAAATAACCCTCATAAATTTCTAGAGATGTTACCCGCAGCAGAAGTTCTATAATGAACAAAAAGTCTGCCTCATATTTCCACTTTAAGTAAGTCAGATACTAAGGAGACCCTAGTATAGCTTAAGCTTGTAATTACATTTTTCCCTCTAACAATTCAGCTCTTACAGACTTCATTTCATATTCCTAAGGCAAATAAAGAAAAAAAAATAAGCATTCAAAATATTTGCACATGAAATTAAATTACTGCTATACCATTATCTCTCACATTACTATTATTTATTTTCTTATCTTCCTCCTCCCCAGATCATTATCATTTGTTTTATAATTAGTTGCTCATTTGCTTCTGTCCCTTCCCAAGAGTAGAGATAATTTCTTTATATATAGATAGCTTTATGTTCCCACAGTAACTAAAACATAATAGGTACTTACAATGTTTTTGACTGAGTTAATGAATAGATGGATGGATGGATGGATGGATGGATGGATGGATAGATGGATGAATGGATAGATGCATATTCTCCAATTTGGATAATACTAGCCATTCTGTGATGTAATTGCTGAAAAGTCAAATATACAGACAATAGCACTCCACTTCCCATGCTATCCAATAAAAGTCTTGCTCCTGCAACATCCATTTTTAATATGCACTATCTGAAATTAGGCCTTCTAGACTTATGTCTCAGTCAAGAGCTTTACTCTGAAAGGGCTCCTCTATTTCTGATTAAATGCCAGGTTCACCTGCCCAATACTATCATGCTCCAGCATGCCAATACTGCACATATCATTTGAAGTTCTGCTGCATGCCCTCAACCCTTAACTTGTTTCCTGCAGACAGGCTCTGAGCAGTTGATCTAGTTAAACTGGCCATCCAGTAAATGCTTGGGGGCTGGACTGACACATTCAACCAGGTAAAGCCACATCCTAATATGTCTGTTTTCCGACCTGGACAAAGCCCTGAGTCAAAGACTTCATTACTGGCAACACAACTTCAAGCTCTTTACAGGGGATATGCTGCCCTACGAGGCATTTGAAAAACTGATTTGAAGACTGCAGTTTAGGATGCTACTGGCAATTAATAGATACGGATCATACATTCCAGATTTCATGTCATGCAAAAAGAAAACCTGTCCCATTTCCACATGACATTTGAATGTCCTACCAGTCATGTCAGTTAAAAATCTGTTTATAACTGTCTGGTGATTTATCCTAACTCTGTTTCACATATAAACACAATAAAGTTATTGAGTGGTAATAATATATACTGAATATCAATAACTTGACTATCATGTAACACAAGAAAAGGTTGTACTTTATTTTGTTTAGAACGTTATGAAAATAACAGAAGACAATAAAACTGTATTGGACATTTTTTTAAAACTATGAATATTTTATCAGGTAACCAGTATCCCCAACCACAATTAACATGAAATTCTAGAACAGAAAAATAACAAACGAGATTAATTTTCTTAATTGCATGCTGGACATAATTTAAAAGAATATTGGTTAAAGGAGATAATTCAGTAGAAAATATCCAAACTGGAGGACAAAAAAAAGTTTTAGAAAGGAGCATGGAAGACATATGGAACATGCTGCAAGGTTTAATAAATGGGCAAATGAGGAAGAGATGACAGAAAATGGGGAGACATTTCTTGAAAAAATAACAGCCAACACATTTCCAAAACAAAGAAAACCATTAAGCCATATATTCAAAAAGTGATAAGACTATCAATCAGAATAAGTATAGAGAAAATAATACCTAATTACATTGGAGTAAGACTACTGAAAACTAATAGTAAAGAATAAAATCTCTTTTTCCTCTCTATTCCTCCCCACACTCCCAGACCCTAGCGATCAATTTCTATTTTCTGCTATATGAGTTTGACTCTTTTTCTTTTTCTTTTAATTATTTTAAAGTTTAATTTCACACCCAGTATGAGGCTTGAACTCACAATTCCAAGATCAAGAGTGGCATGCATTTCTGACTGAGCCAGCCAAATGGTTCTTGATTACTTTTTTTTAAGATTCCATCTATAAGTGAGATCATGTTGCATTTGTTTTTCTCAGTCTGGCTTATTTTACTTAGCATGATGCCCTCCAAGTTTATCTGTGTGGTCACAAATGACAGGATTTCCCTTTTTAAGGCTGAATAATATTCCTCTGTGTGTGTGTGTGTGTGTGTGTGTGTGTGTGTGTGTGTGTTTCACATTTTTTTTATCCATTCATCCACTGTCACTTAAGTTGCTTCCACATAGAAAAATCTTGAAGTCTATAGAGGGGTGGAGAATTATCTTCAAAGAAGAACACAAAACCTGACAGCCAACTTCTCCACAAAAAAATGATGGAAGTCAGAAAATGAATCTCTGAAGTGATAAATAAAAACAATCAATTTAGAATTCTATACCCAGCAAAAATAGCCTTCAAAAGATAAAAGTGTAATAAAAATACGTTAAATTAATAAAGCTTATGAGAATTTGCCACCTGCAAACCAAAACATAAAAAAGTAAAGAAAGTTCTTCAGGAAAAGAGTACATGATTATAGATGGAAATACAGTAATGTAAAGTAGGGAGAAACTGAGAGTATTGGAAAGGGCAAATGTATGGGTAAATCTAAAAAATAACTGTGCAAAATGATATTAATATTCTGTGGAATTTAAAATGTGTGTAATATAAAATGCATTACAATAACATGTAAGACTGCAGAGGGGTAATTTAAAGTGTTTCAAGATCCTAGTACTAGTTGGGAAGAGATAAATAAAATAATTAATACATGTTGTAATCTCTAGGATTACCACTAAAAGAAATAGTAAAAGCATGTATAACCAAGAAGCTAACAGATGGGGAAAAGACTTTGGGATTGCTCCAAAAGAAGAAAAGAGAAAAAAAGAAACACAAAACAGGAGAACAAATAGAAAACAAATAGTAAGATAGTAAATATAAACCTTCAAATATCAGGAATTGTGAAAATATTAAAAGATTGTCAGACTGGATAAAAACAGTGAAATGGATCCACTAACATTGAGGGCCATTATTACAAAGTACCAATTGAATGTCTCCAAGATAAAAAACCCAATTTGTATATGTTTATAAATATATACGTATTTGTATATAATTATACTTCTGCCTCATCCAAAATGGAATTTCAGAGACTAAAGCCTTAAACAATTCAAGTCACCAAGAAATTGAGGATCTGTCATTGTGCTAAGCAAGTGGGAATTACAAAAAATATATAAACTGGGTACCAAAGAATATAATCCTGTCCCTTACAGATGCACTTGAACTTGAAATACAGTTCAAGAAGCAAGACTTTTAAAATAATTAGGGAACAAAGAAAAAGTATAATTGGAGAGAGAACCTGGTATGGAAAAAGAGCACTGGACTAGTAGTTAGAACCTACCTTTAGCAAGCTGGGCACATTAGACACGTCATTTGCCTTGACCTCAGATTCTTCTCCCATAAATTCAGAGATAAGGGCACAGTGTCCATAATCTAGAGATGAATTCTGGAGTCCTACATCTGGGGGTTAGAATCTAGCTCCTTGCCTTAATAGTTACAGAACCTTAAACAAGATAATTTCCTGAATAAGCCTGTTTCCTTTTATATAAAAAGTATAAAGATAATAAAACCTACCCAGGAAGAATATCAAGGGGATAAATTAGATACATTTTCGATCCCTCAGCACAGTGCCTAATGCTTACAGGGTAGAGCAGAGGCTCCCAGGTCTTTCTTGTACTCCGGATAAATCTCTGTATGACCTCTATTTGTCAGAGGCATCATCACTGTACATTTTTGTGCAGAAGTTATAAAGCAGTTCATCATCTGCTTGATTTTTTTCTCATGTGTGCATTTCATGAGCATGTTCATCAATGTACAACCACTCTTGATGTGCAAGTTACAAAGCTTACTTTTCAAAATAAGATACCATATAGATAATGCATCTTTCAAAAATCACTCAACTTTCCAAACCCCATTTTGTAATGTCCATTTTTTTAATGTTTTTTAATAGTTTATTGTCAAATTGGTCTCCATATAACATCCAGTGCCTCTCCCCACAAGTGCCCCCCCCTCCATGACCATCACCCCCTTCCCTCTACCCCTCCCCCTTCAGCCCTCGGTTCATTTTCAGTTTTCAATAGTCTCTCATGATTTGTGCCCCTCTCTCTCCCCAACTCTCTTTCCCCCTTCCCCTCCCTACGTCCCTCTGATAGGTTTCTCCTGTTAGACCTATGAGTGCAAACATATGCTCTCTGTCCTTCTCTGCCTGACTTATTTCACTTAGCATGACACTCCTCAGGGTCCATCCACTTTCCTACAAATGGCCAGATTTCATTCTTTCTCATTGCCATGTAGTACTCCATTGCATATATATATATATACATATATACATATATATATATATGTATATATGTATATATATACACCACATCTTCGTTATCCATTCATCAGGTGATGGACATTTAGGCTCTTTCCATGATTTGGTATTGTAGAAAGTGCCGCAGTGAACATTGGGGTACATGTGCTCCTATGCATCAGCACTTCTGTAACCCTTGGGTAAATCTCTAGCAGTGCTATTGTTGGGTCATAGGGGAGTTCTATGGGTAGTTTTTTGAGGAACCTCCACACTGTTTTCCAGAGCGGCTGCACCAGTTTACATTGCCACCAACAGTGTAGGAGGGTGCCCGTTTCTCCACAACCTCGCCAGCATCTATAGTCTCTTGATTTGTTCATTTTAGCCACTCTGACCGGTGTGAGGTGGTATCTCAGTGTGGTTTTGATTTGTATTTCCCTGATGATGAGTGATGCTGAGCATCATTTCATGTACCTGTTGGCCATCTGGATGCCCTCTTTGGAGAAGTGTCTATGTCTTCTGCCCATTTCTTCACTGGATTATTCACTTTTCAGGTATGGAGTTTAGTATGTTCCTTGCAGATTTCAGATACTAGCCCTTTATCTGATATGCCATTTGCCACTATCTTTTCTCATTCTGTTGGTTGCCTGTTAGTTTTTTGATCATTTCCTTTGCATTGCAGAAGCTTTTTATCTTGATGAGGTCCCAATAGTTCATTTTTGTTTTTGATTCCCTTGTCCTTGGGGATGTGTCCAGGAGGAAATTGCTGTGATTGAGGTCAAGGAGGCTATTTCCTGCTTTCTCCTCTAGGGTTTTTATGGGTTCGTGTCTCACATTCAGGTCCTTCATTCATTTTCAGTTTATTTTTGTGAATGGCGTAAGAAAGTGGTCTAATTTCATTCTTCTACATGTTACTGTCCAGCCCTCCCAACACCACCTGTTAAAGAGGCTGTCTTTTTCCATTGGATATGCTTTCCTGCTTTGTCAAAGATTAATTAGCCAATTGGGGAGCCTGGGTGGCTCAGTCGGTTAAGCCTCCGGCTTTGGCTCAGGTCAGATCTCACGTTTGTGGGTTCAAGCCCCACGTCAGGCTCTGTGCTGACTCTAGCTCAGAGCCTGGAGCCTGCTTCCAGATTCTGTGTCTCCTTCTCTCTCTGCCCCTCCCCCTCTCATGCTCTGTCTCTCTCTGTATCAAAAATAAAATAAAATATTTAAAAAAAGATTAATTAGCCAAATATTTGTGGATTCTCTATTCTATTGCATTGGTCTATGTGTCTGTTTTTGTGCCAATACCACACTGTCTTGATGATGACAGCTTTGTAGTAGAGGCTAAAGTCTGGGAATGTGATGCCTTCCGTTTTGGTTTTCTTCTTCAATATGACTTTGGCTATTCAGGGATTTTTGTGGTTCCATACAAATTTTAAGATAGTTTGTTTTAGCTTTGAGAAGAATGCTGGTGGAACTTTGATGGGGATTGCATTGAATGTGTAAACTGCTTTGGGTAATGACATTTATAACGTCCTTTTTTTTTTTTACTTTATTAAAATACTGAGTTTATTTCACATGTGTATTTTTGTCTCCCCACCATTTCCATTTGTCTGACCACCACTACTACTATGTCCTATCATAACATTCCATACATACTTAAAACCAAGCAAAGAGTGGAGTTCCATCTTTAAAAC